>NC_082710.1:24829044-24969044 GCF_030144855.1 Hypanus sabinus | reverse complement strand
TCTGGTCCTTTCCAATTCTCTTGTATTTGTCCTTCATTCAACAATCCCTCCCTCTGTTCCTCATCATCCACCTTCACCCCTTTCCCCTTTCCCCCTCCTGGTTCCATACATCCAATATACTCACTACGCCCTCTGATCACACACAGACCCCAATACCCCCCATCCCCACTTCTGCTTCTGTTTCCATCTGTCATTTGTTTCCTTTACTTATCAGAATCCAGTACAGGTATGCTTTTATATTCCCGCTTATCTCCCTTCAGCAGCTGTCTCCCTACACCTCATTTTTTTTAAAAATCTGCCTCCATCTTCCATTCAACTCTGACCTCCCCCCCTCCTCCCCTCTCCAACTGGCTGGTAAGCTTACATCCCTTCTCAGCCCACCAGACAAGTTGGACTCCTGTCTCACCTCTCCCCTTCCCCTCCGTACACCGGCCATCACAGTCCCGATGCAAACCGGAATGTCGACAATTTCTTTCCTCTTGCAGGTGTTTCCTCGACCCACCGTGTTCCTCCAGCAGATTGTTTATTTGCTTCTTTCCTCTCCTGCATTTCACTTTTACCTCTTTTGGTTCCTCCTCCTCTGTTTCTCTGATTGAGTTCCTCTCCCCCTGCCTTTCCACTTCAAACCCTGCCAGACAGCACGGGTATAGGGCACTGCACCCTGAGGACGTCGTGCCCAGCCCAGCCCTGCTCTCAGCCTATAACGTGCTCTGGGACTACCTTCCTTGAAGTCAGAATTTCAAAGATAAAGGTTAGCTTTATTTGTTACGTGTACATCGAAACATCGAAAAACACAGTAAAATGCAATATTCTCCACCAACGACCATGACAGTCCGAGGATTGTGCTAGTGACAGCCCCCAGGTGTTGCCAGCCCCAGTGTAGTATGTCCACAATTCACCAGCCCTAACGATACGCTTTTGGTATGTCGGAGGAAACCAGAGCTCCAGAAGGAAATCCACACAGTCACAGGAAGAATGTACAAACAACTTACGGATAGCGGTGGGAATTGATCGTTGATGGGCCATCACTGGCAGGGTAAAGTGATGCCATAGCTCCTACGTCTGTGTGAATGAATTCCCTCCCTTCTCCTTCATGATTTGCTGACCCTTATTTTGAGACTCGGGCCCTCCTCATCTCCCAGCCTGCAGAGACGTCACCAGTCCTGCCAGCCACTTAAGAATCTTGCACATCTCTGTGAAAGTGGCCTCTCATTCTTCTAAACCCAAAAAAGCGCAGGCCAGGTCTGTTTCATCTCTCCTCATGTGACCTTCACGAATCACAAATTGATGCCCAAGAATCAATCTGGCCAACCTTCACTGCACCATGTCCTACTGACATACACTATCAAAACAAAACCAAAAGGGGACAATACAAGACATACTGGATTAGTCAGAGTCAAAAAAGTGCATACAAGGTCAGTCACGACCACAAATTCCAAGTATCACGACTTAAATGTGTGGTAAAGCATTAATGTGCTTGTATGCATCTGCGTTGCCAAGCAACAAAAATAATAGAAATATTGAAAGTTCTCTCAATGCCGTCTTGAAAGATTTCAGATCTTTGATAGTAAACCTGCCCACTGCTTCAAAAGAATACACTCCACACCAGTTTATAGAATAAGATATCTATCCTAGAATAAATAAGCTCTTGTATACTTATTTATAGCAGAAACTGACTCATAGTGGAGCCGAGGGTGGATATCGTGTTCCAAGGTGTACGGGGACTGTGTGTGTCGGGTGGAGAATGTTTCAAGGCTTCATTTATTGTGCCCTCTCACGCTCAATACTTTCTACAAATTATGAGGTTGACTTTTGTTGTGATCAGAACTATAAAGGAGTTTGAACAGACAAAACAGGATCAGTTGAATTAATTAGGGTTTGTTCTGTTGTTACTAATTCACCAGATTTTTACTACCTGAATCAGAGGTGTGACTATACCTGGTATTTCAAGCTCTCGAGTCAGTACTGTTGAATATAAAATGGGAAGATTGACCGAGCTTGCAGTTATTAATGTTCAGATGGTGGTCGTGAAGGAAACTATCAGTCAGGACTCCCACTGCATTGGAGGTTCGCATGAATGGACATCAGGTGAAAGGAAGAGCTGCTCCACTGCTGGTAAATTTGTCAATGCACTTTGCTCAAGCACACAAATAAGGAATGGCCAGAGCAATGTTTTGTGTTTACTGGAAGCTAACATGCTCAGTGGCCATTTTATTACATACCTCCTGTTCCTAATGAAGTAGCCACTGAGTGTACATTCATGACTTGTTGCTGCTGTAGCCCCTCTTTAATGTTTTATGTGTTAATGTGTTCAGAGATGCTCTTCTGCACCCAGCTGAGGTTATTTGAGTTAGTTTCGCCTTCCTGTCAGTTTGAACCAGTTTGACCATTCTCTGATCTCTCTCAATAACAAGGCATCTTCGCCCACAGAACTACTGCTCACTGGAAGATTTTTGTTTCTTGCACCTTTCTCTGTAAACTTTAGAGTCAGTTGTGCATGAAAATCCTGGGAAATCATCAGTTTCTGAGATACTCAAACCTCCCCATCTGGAACCAGCAATCATTCCACAGTCGAAGTCACTTGGATCACATTTCTTCCACATTCCGGTGTTTGCTCTGAACAACAGCTGAATCTCTTGACCATGTCCTCATGCTTTTATGCATTGACTTGCTGCCACATGATTGATTGATTAGGTATTTTCATTAAGGAGCAGGTGTACAGGTGTACCTAATAAAGTGGCCACTGAGTGTAATTTGAAAATATAATATGGCTGATTTAAAAGAGATGCAAGAGATTCTGAAAATGCTGGAAATCTTAAGCAACAAACACCAAATGGTGGAGGAACTCGGCAGGCCAGGTCGCATCTTGAAGGGAAATTACTTAGAAGAGACTTGATCTGGTTCTTCACAGTAGGTTAAAGATTTACTTTCGTATTTCCTTGGAACACAGAAGGAGGCCATTTGGCCCACTTAGCTGAGGGGACAAAAACTAAGAAATTCTGTATCAGAAGAATATGTACAGGAAAAAAATATGAGTTTGAATAAACCTAAAATAATGTCATATACTGTATTACTTAGAATAAATTGATTCTTAGGCAGCAAACTGTACCTTTGCACTGATTATGAATATCCAGAGATTTTGACTGTTACATTTGCTAGTTGCCTCCTGTTATTAATTTTAAGAAGGTTCTCTTCCATATTAGGTACTTTCTAAAAGGAGAATAAAATCCTTATATTTCATTTAAAACCATTAAATAAATGCTAAAATGATTTAGTAGGTAGCTGCATTGAATGATGTGACACAGATCACAAAACTACTTGTTAGGTTGGGTTTGTATATATTATTTAGGGCAGTACAGAGATAGGAAATTGTACATGGTGGATAGAAAATCCCTTGGAACCATTAGATTACCTGGCTCATGTACAATGAATTCACAATTTAATATGACGTATATATATTTTCTTCAATAATTTTTGATTTTTTATGTACTGCACTGTACTGCTGCTGAATAATAGTGATATTAAACCAGATTTTGATTCAGAATCTAACACTCATAAATCTGGAGTCATAATGATGATGAATAAATTGGTCTGATTTTCCTAATGTCCATTCACAAAGTACAAAGCTCAAAGTACAAGTTCAAAGTTCAAAGTCAAATTCATCATCAGAGCACATACATGTCACCACATACAACCCTGAGATTCTTTTTCCTGTGGGCATACTTAGCAAATCTAAAGAACAGTAACTGTAAACAGGATCATGGAACAACAAACTGTGCAAATGCAAATATTAATAAACAGCACTAAGTAACCGGAGTAAGAAATAACACAATAAAAAGTCCTTAAAGTGAGCTCATTAGCTGTGGGAACACCAAAAACAGAATGTGTAGTTATTCTCTTTTGTTCAAGATCCTGATGGTTGAGGGGTAGTAATTGTTCTTAAACCTGATGGTGTGAGTCCTGAGGCCCCTGTACCTTCTGCCTGATGGCAGCAGCAAGTGCATGGCCCGGGAGGTGAGGATCTTTGATGATAGATGCTGCTTTTCTACAGTAACGGTTCATGTAGATGAGCTCAATAGTTCAAAGGGTTTTACTTGTTATGTATTAGGCTGAATCAACTACCTTTTGTAGGATTTTCCACTCAAAGGCATTGGTGTTCCTATTGGTCCATAGGTGGCCCTAATGCAGCCAGTCAGCACACTTCCCACCACACATCTATAGAAGTTTGCCAAGGTTTTTGATGACATGCCGAATCTCCACAGACTCGTAAGGAAATAGAGCTACTGTTGTGCTTACTGTGCAATTATATTTATATGATGGGCCCAGGATGGATTGTCTGAGGTAGTGACACCCAGGAATTTAAAGTTACTGACCCTCTCCACCTCTGATCCTCCAAGGAGTACTACATAATACACAGTTTGGAAAGACCCGGGGACCAACAGTTGAGTGGAAGTAGAAAAAAAATACTGTCATCGCGCCCAACAAAATCATGTAGTAAATCATTTTTTAAATATAATGAATTAGAAGATTTCACATGGCATTAAGGTATTTCCAAATGACCTTTAGAAATGTATATGGAGATGTGAGATATGCCATTAGGCAGAGTAAATCAAATCAAAACCTGTCATTCATTATAGAACTAAGAAATCAAAAATCAATTCAGATTGATTCAAGTGACTTCCCAAGTAGGATATTGCTGACACTTCTAGAGGCGCCACTGGACGAGCTTGGACAAGTAACTGCAGTACATTTTATAGATGGTACCTGATTAGAAAGAATGAATGAATGATAAAGGTGAGGGTGGGTTACCAATTAAATGGACAGCTTTGTTTTCAATGGTGGCAAGCTTTTTAAGCCTTACACATAGCCATCAGACTCCTGATTGTCGATGGTGGAATGGCTTTTTGATATCAAAATGCGAACACTTCTTTAGCCTCATGTAGCTTCCATTTTAATGTGACTGGCCCAGTTGAGTTTGTAGTCAATGTCAACCCTATGATGTTAATGGTGAGAAATCTGATAATGATATTACCATTGAGTGTCAAGGAAAAGGCTCTTTCTTGCTGGAAATGGTGATCGGCTGGTATGAATATTCTGTGCCATTTATCAACACATGCGGTCTGAATTTTGCTGCATGTAGGGATGGACTGCTTTATCTACTGCATGGTGGCTGTGACAGGGTAGTGGTGAATGGGGTCATTAGGTACATTCAAAGTTGACATTGATAGGTTTTTGATTAGTAAGGGAACCAATGGTTATGAAGAGAAGGCAGGAGAATGGGGTTGAGAGGGAATGACCATCTCAAGCCATGGCTGAATGACAAAGCAGACTCAATGTATTATGTCTACTCTTTGGTCTTATGGCAGGGGTTGCAGTCCTTCCGTCTGGGATTAAAAGAGGACATGAACTGTATCGTTGAGCCTCGAATGATGCTCATGTCATCCAATCAGTGTTGTATTCTGGATTTTGACGTTATCTACCTCTTTTCCATTATTACACACAATATCACCATTAATGCCACCCACAGAGAGTCAGAAACACACACAATCTATGCTCCAAAATAGTGCTCAGTGTATTTTGCATAATGAGTCTGCACACATACAGCTTTAAGGGTAACAATGGTGCATAAAGCACAGATGCTACAAAGTTCAATTTCTCCTCTACAGCCTTGTTCAGGTTTTATTTTCTTTTATGTCATTTGCTGTGTAGCCATCAGATTCATAATCAGTGAAAGAGATCACGATGAGGGATCCTGGCCTGAAACATCGCCTGCTTATTCTTCTTCATAGGTGCTGCCTGACCTGCATTTTGTGCATGTTACACTGGATTACCAGCATCTACAGAACCTCTTGTGCTTAGAGATGTTAATATGCAAAATCATTACAATATCAAGATTAAACAAAGTGATTCAGATTGAGTCAAGCGATTTTGCAAAGGAAGTATCGCTGAGACTTCTACCCACAGTCTTACAAATGAAAATCATTTCCCTGCCTCACAGTATAAGAGAACATGAACAGCCTATCTCCAGTCTTGTATGCCCAATCAAGTTCTAGCTTCAGCTGGTTTAAGACCTGGAATAAGTACATTCAATTTGCATTAAATCCCTGTAGTGATAACCTAGATTTCTGTTCAATCCTCTCCGATGAACATCGTCATAGTTGAGATTGACCTTTTGTAAATGTTATGTAGTTGTTCCAAAAATACTCATCTTTCTGAAGTGACACCACAGGAGTGGTTTCATCAAAATCTTCAGCCTGTTTTTCCTTTGAATATTGTCTTCAATGAAAATAAATTAATGATAGGTAGACATAATTTCAATTAGTAAGTGCCACTTTGTTTTAAACATAGTGTTGAAGTAGCAGTCAAGGCAATGACATTCCAAATCTTTCAATAGCACTATGTTATTAAATTATTATTTATACATTAATGTATTTTATTCATATATCACCAGTGTTCAGTTTGTTTTGATGAAAACCTGCAATTGGCTAATGTAGTGTGAATGGTGCAATTGACTTGTTAAATAAAGCTTCCTTGGCAGTGACAGAATTTTTGCTTGTTAAATGCATTTTAAGTGACAAATGATGTGTATATTCTTGATTACTTCATTCTCATCACAAGATCAATTTCTTTCACTTTCACTTGCACATAAGAGCCAAGTGATTTGAGTTGGGCATACTTACAGGGAAAGGCTCTGGTGAACATAGAACATTAAACACAGTACAGCACTGTACAGGCCATTCAGCCCCCAACATTGTGCCAACCTTTTAATCCACTCCAAAATCCACTTAATGCTTCTCTCCCACGTAGATCTCCATTTTACCTGCACCCATGTGCCTCTCCAAGGGTCTCATTGAAACCCTTCGAATGTTGAAAGGCCTAGACAGAGTAGATGTGGATAGGATGTTTCCCGTGGTGGGGGAGTCTAGGACAAGAGCGCACAGCCTCAGGATAGAGGGGCACATTTCCAAAACAGAGATGTGGAGTAATTTCTTTAGCCAAAGGGTGGTGACTTTGTGGAATTTGTTGCCACTTGCAGCTATGGAGGCCAGGTTGTTGGGTGTGTTTAAGGCAGTGATTGACAGGTACTTGATTAGACATGGCATCAAAGGTTATGGGGAGGAGGCCAGGAGAAGGAGGCGATGGAAAAGAAGGATCAGCCATTATTGAATGGCGGAGCAGATTCGATGAGCCAGATAGTCTAATTCTGCTCATGTCTAACTGTCTTATGGTCTCATAAATGTCCCTCATCTATCTCCCTCTAGCACCACCCTTAGCAGCATGTACCATTCTCTCTTGAAAAATGTTAGATATTCTCAGGAGGAGTAGTGCATCGCCTAAGAGAAGTTATGCTAATGAAGGCAGATTTTCATTGTGATGAAAGTCACTGAGCTGAAACCAGGGCATGAAGGAATACTGGGAGAAGGCAGGAGATGGGGGCTGAAAGGAACATTGGATCAGCCATGATGAACTGGTGCAGCAGACTTGATGGGCCAAGTGGATTAATTCTGCTCCTATATCTTAAATTACGGTCTTATGAAATGTTAATTTTTTTTCTGTCCATAGGCACTGTCTGTCATACTGAGTATTCCCAAAAACCTTCGCTTTGATTTCAACGCTGGTACTATATTGCTCATAAATGCACTCATTTGCTGAATATTCATTGTCCTTGAGAGGAGATTTACACCACCAGAATGGGGAAACTTTCCCTCATTTTGCCTCAATTTCTCTTGGTCACTGTCATGCTGATATCAGCTGAAGGTCATTGTCTCCAACGTAGACACAGGAGAAGAAAAGAAGGAGAACACTGATGAAAATAAGCACCATTGGTCAAACTGTCCCAATAAAATTGACAGACAATTCTGACTTTAGAAGAACTGTCATCATTCTTACAATGACTTTAGAGCAAATCCAGAATCAGCTGGTTAAAAAACTGAAGCAACGTCTGTGGAAAGAGAAACTGGAGAAGTAGTGAGACATCCAAACGATCTCCAAACTGCAAAGCACAGGCTCCAGCAATTCCAGAATCACATTCAAGATGAAAAAGAAACTTGAAGGACTTTAAAGAAGTGAAATATATGGCTTCATGATCTATATAGAGCATGTTGACCAAAGGAGAATTGTATGCAGGTGCCATCTTGACAGGACAGTTTACAATGACCAATTAATCTACTAACTGTACGTCTTTGGACTGTGGGAGAAAACTGGAGAAACTGGAAGAAACCCATGGGGTGATGGAAGGAATATACAAGCTCCTTACAGACAGTCCTGGAATGAATTTGGGACAATGGAACCGAGCTGTAATAGTGGAATGTATGTGGGAGGAAACCCATGTGGTCACAGGGAGAACATAAGAACTCCTGACAGCCAGCGGCAGGAACTGAACCCTCATTGCTAATGCTGTAATGTGTTACACTGATTGCTATGTTACCATGCTGATTAGCTGACCACTACACTAAGATGCCACCCGCCACACAACCGTGCTGCGATTTAGGTAAGGGAAGACTTTTAGTAGATAGTTTGCTATCCCAACCACTCTGTATTGGCTTTCTGTTTTTACAGAATTGATTTTAAAGTTCTCCTACTTGTTTTTAAAGCTCTCAATAGTCTGGGACAGGAGTACATCACAGAATCACTTTTGTTTTGTAATCCTGCTGAAGCTCGCAGGCTTTATTCCGTCGGACTCTTAAATTTAAACAATCTCCCTCAAAAGATAATTGGCAGGTCAGTTTTTTTAACTACACAGCTGAACAGTGGAATTCAATATCTAAAACCATAAGGGATGCTGATTCAGTTGTCAACAGCTCAAAACCTATTTATTTAACCTTGCTTTTAACTAACAACATTTTGTCTCTTATTATTACGTTTGCTCTTTATCCCATCATTTGCATGAAAAGTACTCTACAAATAAGTTGCTATTTTTTTCAGCTCAGGCTGGTAAAACCTAAGGTACGGGCATAGCCAGGCACATTCATTTCTCAATTCCTAGGAACTCTCCAAATGACTCTAGTGGCGTTTTGTATTGGGGCTTTCTGAAGACTTACATAAATATTGGTATGTGGACCTAATTGTTTAATGCTATTGAGTAGAGACTTTTGGGACGATACCCATTGTTGATGTATACCCTGTGCATAGTCCATAGTCTTACAATTTCCTCTTTTAATTCAGCATATTTCTGATGATTTCTATATGTTATGTGTGTTTGAAATGGCTATAGCTATTAAATAATTTGTTCTTGCTTGCTTATCTTGTAATATTATATCCAGATGGATAAAATGTAATAATGGATTGATGCTAATATAATTTGAAGGACTCTGACTCTAAAATGAGATCAGACTTGTATTTTTGTAGTAAAGTGTGGTGTCTTTTATGAGTTTATATTTTAAAGCAAAATTTTGGAGAATGGTGTTTGTCACTCAACTGTGCCTTGTAAATAATCTTGAGCTAAACCACTGCAGGATCCTGCAATGTGTTGGATTGTTTCCATTTTCTCTCAGCATTTTCTGCATTTATCATCTTGAATTTGTTGGTCTTTTATTCTGCATTTTTGATCATTTGCTGTGTTAATCACCTGGTCCTGTATTGCCAAGAGGAATAATTCTGATCTGGGAAGAGTTCTCCAGCTCTGAGCCAGGCATTCAGTGCTTCCTTGTTGATATCTAGTCTGCTCAGATCGTGGGGATGTCTTCCATGCTCTTCCATTGGTTAACCTTTTCTTCAAAAATGATAATTTCTTCATTTTTCTGTGCTGTGCTTTCACTTAAATTTAGTGGTGTGTACTTCTTATCAGAATTGCATAGAACAGAGTGCTGAATCCTCTTTTTATTGATGAAAATACATCCGTAGAAGTTTTATCTGACTGTGGCGTTAACGTTTTCTGTCTGTTATTTCTCTTTCTCCTGCTGTCCTCGGTAGTGATGCACCATCAATAACTCTCAGAGACGTGAGGTGAGATATAGGCTTTTATTGGCTGGAAGAAAGAACAAGCAGCAATTGACCACCACACTACATCCTGGAGACTGAGGCCGGGGCTGTGTCTCCAATCGCCTTTATACCGGGGTCTGTGGGAGGAGCCACAGGAGCAGTCAGCGAGGGGGGGGTGTGTCCAGACAGGTATATGTAGTTCACCACAGGTAGTGTTAACCATTTGAATACACATAGTGTTTACTGAAATTTGTCATTTGAATTCTTGCTTTTCTTTGTAAATGTTCCAGATCGGTTTGTTATTATTATTAAAAGCAAATTTCCTGTAGTTGTCCATCTGGTGTAATGTGGCAGACCATGCTGCTGAGGGTAGGGAAGATCATGGTTTATAGGTCAAAGATGATAGTTTCAGTTGTGCTGACATTTAGCTGGAAGAAGGACTGACTCACCCAGGCAAATGGAATGTGTGGTGACAGCTGTGGGAGTGATGCCAGGAACTGAGATGGGGAGCTAAATATTATCGGCATGCACAGTAAAGCTGGAAACCTGCCTGTGGCATCATTAAGGGATAACCAAAATAAACAATGAGTACAGGGGGAGCTCTGTGATACACCACGCACATAAAGCAGCAGGGATCAGAAGTAAAATATTGTTATGTTGTCATGGAGAAGTCAGGGCAGATGAAGTGATAGAGCACCATAGTAACAATCGCTTAGCTTTGACATTTTGCTACTAAATGAACCGTGAACATGGTGTAGGGCTGACTAAAGAATATCAATTAAAAAGGGGAGAGGGCAACCTAATTTGGACGAGAAGGAGGTCAAGAGCTCCATAAGCTTAGTACCAGAGATGAGAGTGGAGGGTGTGGTCAGAGAAGTCTTGGAGATGTGGTTTGAAGAAGAGGCATTTGAATTTTTTCCACTTTAGTGTGGGTTGTTAGCTCTAATAAGGGAAAGTGTCTTTGGGAATGTTCGTTGGAGGAAGTACTCTGAAATTCATTTGCAAGGTAATTATTTGGCCACAGGAGAAGAGGATGATAGAACATCACACAAAATGCTGGAGGAACTCAGCAGCCCAGGCAGCATCTTTGGAAAAGAGTCAACAGTCGAGGTATCAGGACGAGACCCTCTTGTGTTAATGAAAGACCCAGATGGAGCTGAGTTGTCAATGAGAAAACCTGCCCTCAACCTACAGACCATGGACATTTGATAAGGTTTGTGCTGGAGTAGGGAGGTGGTAATTAAGATTCAGATACATTTATTTGTCACGTATACACTCAGTGGCCACCTCCTGTACCTAATAAAGTGGCCACTGAGTGTATGGTCATGGTCTTCTGCTGCTGTCAGCCATACACTTCACAGTTCAAATTGATGTGCATTCAGAGATGTTCTTCTGCACACCTCTGTTTTAACACGTCGTTATTTGAGTTACTGTCACCTTCCTGTCAGCTTGAGCCAGTCTGGCCAGAATCCTCTGACCTCTCTCATTAAGGAGTGTTCACCCACAAAACTACCATTCTCTGGATGTACTTTGCTTTGTGCACCATTTGCTGCAAACTCTAGAGACTGTTGTGTGTGAAAATCCCAGGAGATCAGCAGTTTCTGAGATACTCAGACCACCCTGTCTGGCAGCAAACTCCATGGTCAAACTCACTTAGATCATATTTCTTCCCCATTCGGATGTTTGATTTGAACAACAACTGAATGTCTTGACTATGTCTGCATGCTTTTATGTACCAAGTTGTTCCTGCATGATTGGCTCAATTGTTCAAAGTTTCATTTATTATCAAAGCTTGTATCCATACACAACTCTGAAATTTGTCTTCTCCAGATAGTCACAAAGCAAAGAAAGAACATGAAAGTCATTCAGAGAGGAATATCAAACCCATAGCCCTCCACACAAAGAAGAAAGGCATTCTGATCATCATCCCCCAAAATCCCTCCCCCCATATAAAACGGAAGAGGAACATCAGCCCCCAAAAAACCTCTCCCAGCAAAATGGAGTCGAACTACAGCTCCCGCCTCATCTCAAAGTTTCTTCACATCGAGACCATCCCAGTGTGTGCTCACTTCCTTCTTGGAGACAGCAAAGTGCTGCGTCGCTCAAATGATCTCTAAATTGTAGATCACAGGGTCTTAGCAGTCCCAGAAGCACATTTAAGGTGTAAAACAGCTCATGTATACATTTCTCTGACATTAAATGAACCTATGAACCTTCGAAGAGAAGTAAAAATGACACCTTTACAAGCTATCTGGAGGATGTTGACTGATAGAGCATTGTACACTGGTGCCATCCAGACCAGAAGATGGCCGATTAGATCTCTGCAATACCAAGCAGGTGTACAGGTTTACGTGTGCACAGGTGTACAGGTGTACAGGTATATGGGTGTACAGGTGCACGGGTGTACAGGTGTACAGGTGTACAGGTGCACAGATGTACAGGTGTACAGGTATATGGGTGTACAGGTGTATGGGTGTACAGATGTACGGTGTACAACTGTATGGATGTACAGGTGTATGGGTGCACAGGTGTACAGGTGTACGGGTGCACGGGTGTACAGGTGTACAAGTGTATGGGTGTACAGGTGTACGGATGCACAGGTGTACAGGTGTATGGGTGTATGGGTGTACAAGTGTATGGGTGTACAGGTGTACAGGTGCACAGGTGTACAGGTGTACAGGTGTACAGGTGTACAAGTGTATGGGTGTACAGATGTACGGGTGTACAAGTGTATGGGTGTACAGGTGTACAGGTGTATGGGTGTACAGGTGTATGGGTGCACAGGTGTACAAGTGTATGGGTGCACAGGTGTACAGGTACACAAGTGTATGGGTGTACAGGTGTATGGGTGTACAATTGTACAGGTGTATGGGTGTACGAGTGTACCTTATGACGTGGTCACTGAGTGTACATCAAAAAATGCATCATTTGCGTTAACAACCAACAAACCTAGGAATGTGCTGGGGGCAGCCCACAAGTGTCACCACACATCCTGGTACCAACATGGTATGCCCACAATGTTCAGCAGAACTACACAGAGCCCAACAAGCAACTAAACAATAACTTCAGAACAAGCCCCCGTCCTCCCCTCCGCCCACCCCCACACACCGACAGTCATCCAACCCCAGACCTCCGGGCCTCCGTTCTCCATGTCCAATCTCAAGGCCTCAGCAGGACATTAGACAAGCTCGGAGGAAAGCGACACCAGTGTCCCCGTCACCACAGGTGGAAGGTGGGAGTTGGAGAGCTCACAGTATTAAAAATATGTGCAGGGCTCATGATCAAGCATATCAAAATAAGGATCATTTGTGATGAAAGCCCCCAAAACCAGTGACCTGCTTATTTCCTCAAAGGGGACAGTTTCCTCCAAATAGTGTGAATCGAAGGATATAAAGAGAGTGTAGGCAAGTAGCACCAAGGGAAGGACGAGCCATAATCTTACTGACTGCAGAGCAAGAACGAAAGGCAAGGTGTTTCTGTTTCATACATCATCATTGTTTGTCAATATTCGAGAGTACAGAATGCACCCACAGCTCATCTTTACCTATGTTGGACCAGGGCTCAGAATCGCTATTCTTCTGTCATTTCAATAGGTCAATAGGTACATTTAATGTCAGTGAAATTTATATAATATTCACCCTGAAATGCTTTTTCTTCGCAAAAAATAGAGGAGTTCCTCAAAAAATGAATGACAGTTAAATGTTAGAACCCAAAGACCCCCCAACTCCCCCCACCCACGCACAAACAGCAGCAAAGAGACGAACACCCTCCCCCACCAGCAAAATGCATCAACGTCCCCCACCGAGCACTCAAGCATGCAGCAAAGTATCGGTAAAGACAGAGACTTGCAGCATCCCAAAGACTACTCGTACACCCAGTAATTCAACATAACACAGGCTCTCTCTCTCCCTAAAAAGGGAGAAAGAGGGGTCCCATTTCACAGCGAGAGGGGAGACAGAAACAGAACAAATCGCTGATTTACGATGTTAGAAGTCTGTTGCATCACTTTTTCTGAGCTCTCTGCCCAAAGAACTCGGGTCCCTGGGCACACAGGCAACAGCCAGATCATTGCTTTCGATCTCCCGTCTCCTACGGCACACCAGTTTCCTGCGGAGGCACTGACCTCGAGTTCGCCTGCCTCCAGAGCCACGAAATCCCGGAACCCTGAAGATGTGCTACTCTTCCAGGCTGCGTCCTTGGTATATCGAATAACGGCCAGTCGTGAGACCGCGAGAGCGGGTCCCATTCCCGCAAAGAACCAAAGTCAGCGTGTAACTCCAGGTCAGGGTCTTCAGATGAACCCTGAAAGGGAAAAACAGAGATATTAAAGAAAGACATAGAGCTGTTTCCGAAGATGCAAGCAAAGGAGTCGCCATTAGGCACCATCGTCCTTCCTTGTAGCTAAACCTTCTCATGTTTGCTTGTATTTATTTACGTGTAATCACCTAAATACGTTTAATCGTTCACTGAATTTTTCACTAATAATGGTGCAGTTGTTTCTGTATTTTTCCAGAAACTACTTAGACTTTAGTGGTAGGTATCATGCCTCTCAAACTGGTTGTTTTATAAGGCAATTGTTATCACTGGAATTTTGTTACCTCTGGTCTGAGTGTCAGACAACCTCAATTGCTTTTTCCTTTGACTTTTCTTTCTCCTCTCACTTCCTCTTTCTATTTTCTACTCTTGTAACACTTAATAAAACAATCACAAGCAATAAGTTTTATGCCTCATTCTTGAATTCTGCAGAAGCTTTGAATCACAGATGTATCGGTCCAACTCCTCTTAGTCAGATTGCCCAAAGCTGTCCTACATTCTTCTCCCAATGTTCTGCCGAGTTCAGTGCTGTAGCTCTTCCGCGAGGCTGTGTGATTCCTGCGCAGCAGGAACCAGGAGGCACAATGCTCTGCAGACTGCTGCAGTGAAAAGGACAGGCCCCAAAATTTTCCTGATAGCCTTTGGGTAGTTCAAATTGTATGTAATTAACTTTTGATTTTGTTTTAAGTATACTGATGACACTGGATGTCACTGTAGTTTAGTTCTCTTGTCTTTTTAGCTCCATGGAATCTGCCTGCTTTATCCTGCAAACTCCTCCAGCCAATTCCCCAAATCTGAAATGCTTCTTGTCTTTTCCTCTTTCATTAGAAGCTGAAGAAGTTATTATACCCCCACATCTGATATTTCCATCTAAAGCCTCTTGGTCAAATTGCCTCATTTCCATCTTGTTTTATAAAAGCCTTTAAAAATTTTTCCTCTTTCAACATTCTTGCAGCTATTCCCTCCTCATCATTTCTTATCTCCTGGACAGCATTCCACTTTTCTAAACAAGTTTTTTGAAGTCTTCAAAATTTCAAAGTGTTTCTGATGTTGTTGGTAGCAATCTGGCCATTATCGTGAACGGACTGAAAAATAAAGAGGATATCAATTCTAATTTACGTAGGTGAGTCAGCAGCCCATTAACATTTCTCTTCATCTTTATATCTGTCACATTGGGATATATGAATGGGCAGCTATCTTGTGATTAGCACATTTACAAAATTATACAGTGACAAATTTACTTTCCTTCTCCATTGATCAGTGTACAAAACTGAAATAATATCTATCAGTAAAACACAAATGAATCTTTTTAAAATGCTATAATTCTCTTCAGAAAATATCTTACAGTTTTTATGTTTAAATCCTCTGCCATTTTTTCCCAGGGATTTTATTTTACATAAGAAAAGAGGGAGTTAAATATTAAACATTCTCTATTTCAATTTTTCATGTTTATGTGACACTTGGGAAATCTTAGCCATTCAAATGTTTCATTTCAAGTTGTGGTGGGATATGACTGAAGCCAAAATCAATTTGTAAAATGTAACACAATTATGGTCTTCATACATAAAGTGAAAGGGGAGGCTTATCCAGAAGTCCCTATAAAATAATATTAAAGAAGCCAGTATTTTTATCTTTCCCTGATACTGGCAGCTTTATGAAGGCAGCAGTAATGTGTTTGAGATTAATTCCTACAATGTGCTCCGTCCTTAATGGAGAATCTTTTCAAGAGCCCATTTGATGTATTGTCCAACAAAAAAAGCAAGGCAGAACTTGCAATACCAAACAAGGTCAAGAGGCAAAGCTCTGGAAAATTCCAGGAAAACAGATAAGCATTATTTTTCTTAGTCTTTCCATGGCCTCCCTCAAATATCATGTTTTTTCTATCACGCACAGCTATTCAATTGCTCACAGATAGAACTCAAGCGTTACCATGGCTTCAAGAAAAAGTGGTGGATGTTAAATGTTTTCAATGAATATCATTTAAAATAATCAATGATTATGTTAAACAACATTCACCGAGAGGATATTAGCTGTAGGACCAGTCTATTAAATCTCCATTTGAGGGTTGTGGGTGTGGATTTGGCAGCAATTATACAACGATGCACGTGTCGATTTATTTTTTAGTTTGACTCATGTCACCCACCATAGCTGGAAGGCAGCTGCACATGTGTGAAGTATGCACGAAGGCAGAACATGACATCAGTCCAAATGTAATGTTGATTGGATGCCAGTCGTCCCAAAATGGAAAGACAATCCACTCAATCCCATATTTTAAGAACACATTAGGCCCCAGCATTTAGCAGGAGGAAGGTGCACCACGTCAGCACAACCTCGCCACCTTTACAACCCCACTCTAATATGCAGTTGTAGGCTATACAACGTTGAATAGTACAGCACAGTACAGGCCCTTCAGCCCATAATGTTGTGCTGATCTTTTAACCTATTCCAATATCAAGCTAACCCTTCCCTCTCACAGAGCCCTTCGTTTTTTTTTATCCGTGTGCCTGGCCAAGAAGGCTGCTAAATGTCCAAAATGTGTTTTCCCCTACCACCATCTCTGGCAGCACGTTCCAGGCGCTCGCCTCATTCTGTGTGGAGTCACCCATCTCCAACACTCCCCGTGTACATTCCTCCAGTCGCCTTAAAGTTATGCCCTCTGGTGTTAGCCATTGCTGCCCTGGGAACAAGGGTGCTGGCTGTCCACCCTATCAACGCCTTGTACCATCTTGTACACCTCTCATCCTTCTTCACTCCAACTCGCTCAGCCTTTCCTCTCTCTAATCAGGACAGCATCCTGGCAAATCTCCTCTGCACACTCACTGAAGCTTTCTCATCCTTCCTGAACAGAGCCGAACACAAAAATCCAAGTCTGGTCTAACCCCGGCTTTTATGGAGCTGTAACATTACCTCGCAGCTCTAGAACTTTGAGTTTGATTAGAAGGAGATTTGGCGAGGTTAGCTTTCTGCTTCATTTCAGGACTGTTTTAACTGAAGCTATGCTCTCATTCTAGTCGCATTCTTTAGCATTTGGTTGTCTCCTCTTACTGTCACTTGTCCTTAGATTTCTTGACCCCCCCCCCCCTTTGAGTGAGGAGGCTCTCTCCTCCATTTCAGCTTCTCTGTGAAGGCACTTGGAGCCATCAAGAAATGGAAGTGCCTGTTAATGCTTGGATTCTTCCATCTTTTCCAGCAAGGTCCCTAAGGCCTGTAGAAATCCACACACCACCTGTTACAGGCACAGTACACCTCTCTCTTGAGAGGTACAGGCTTGGCTTTAATCATGTTTGATAGATTGAATAGGTGTTAACTATTCATGGAAATACTTCCCATGCTCTGCGATGCTGAAAAGTGTGCTTGGCCCTTGCTGATTGCTAAGATCCCACTTAATGAGGTTTCATGCATTATTTTGTGCCTTCAGTCAGAGGGACATTCATTTCACCACGCCACTCAAATCCAGTGCCATCCAATTTAGGGTCACTCAGAGAGTCATTAAAGCCCTGAAGGAAACAATTCAGTCAAAATTCAAAATTCAAAGTAAATTTAGTATCATAGAACCATATTCAACCCTGAGATTCTTTTTCCTGGGGGCGTTCACAATACAACAAATACAACAGAATCTATGAACGACCAGCCCCGACAGGATGGGCAATCAATGTACAAAAATCAACAAAAGATGCAATTGCAAAAAGTAAAAAGAAACAGTAATAATTTAAAAATAAGCAATAAATATCAAGAGTATGAGATTAAGTCATTTGAAATGAGTCCATAGATTGTCAGTTGATTGTGTCCACACTATTTGTCTCTTAAAGAAATTATTCACTCTTTCCCAATAGCCCTGTGAGTTTATTTTCCTCAGGTATTGATCCATTTCCTTTTTGAAATCATTGTCTTCATTTCCACCACCCATGAAGCCTCTCAGTTCCAGGTAACTAAAGGCACTGCATAAAGTTCTTCCCTACGTCCTCACTGTTTTTGTTGCCTATATTACTTAATTTTTAAACTCTCATTAATGAGAAGAGATTTTCATTGCTTACATTGTCTAAACCTGCCCTAAACTTGTACAATGCATTCAGAGTTCAAAGTAAATTTATTATCAAAGGACATTTATGTCACCATATACAAAACTGAGATTCATTCTCTTGTGTGTATACTCAATAAGTCCATAATAGAGCCAATGAAAGACTGCACCAACTTGAGTGTTCAACAGTGTGAAAAAGACACAAACTGTGCAATCATTAAAAAGTAATATTAAAACAGTAAATAAGCAATAGTTATCAAGAACATGAGATGAAGAGTCCTTGGAAGTGAGTCCATAGGTTGTGGGAACATTTCAGTGATGGAGGACATGAAGTTGAATGATGTTATCACCTTTGGTTCAAAAGCCCGATGGTTGAGGGGTAATAACTGTTCCAGGGCCTGGTTGTATGAGGCCTGTACCCCATGTGTCCTGGGTGGTAGGCATCCTTGCTCTCCTGAGGTAAAGCTTCATGTAGACATGCTCAATGGTGGGGAGGGCTTTACCCGTGATGGACCTGGGCCGCATCCACTACTTTTTGTAGTATTTTCTGTTCAAAGGCGTTGGTGTTTCCATACCAGGCTGTGATGCAGCCAGTCAATATACTCTTCACTAAACATCTGCAGAAGTTTGTCAAAATTTTAGATGCCAAATCTTTATAAATTTCTAAGGAAGTAGAGGTGCTGATAATTGGACTTGATATATTTACTTATTGCGATGCAGTGTGCATTCGGCCCCTCCAGCCCTTTGCGCCGCACCACCCAGCAATCATCCAATTTAATCCCAGCCTAATCACAGGACAATTTACGATAACCAATTAACATCCCAACTGGCTCATCTTTGGACTGTGAGAGAAAGTCGAAGCACCCAGAGGTCACAGGGAGAACATACAAACTCCTTAGAAACAGAGGGAGGAAATTAACCCAGGTTGCCTGTATTGCAAAGCATTGTGCTAACTATTACACTACCATGCCATGTCTGGGCCCAGGACATGTCCTTCAGAATAATAACACTAAGGAATTTTAAGTCGCTACCCCTCCCCACCTCTGATCTTCTGATGAGGACCTGTTCACGGACCTCTGGTTTCCTCCTTCTGAGCTCGACAATCAGCTTCTTGTTCTTGCTGCCATTAAGTAAGAAGTTGTTGTTATGGCACCACTCAGCCAGATTTTCAATCTCCCTCCTATATGCTGATTTGTCACCACTCTTGATTCGGCCTATGACAGTGTTGTCGGCAGACTTGAATATGGATTGGAGCTGTGCTTAGCCATACAGTTATAAGTATAAAGTGAGTAGAAAAGGGAACTAAGCACACCGCCTTGTCGTGAACCTGTGCTGATGGAGATCGTGGAGGAGATGTTGTTGCCAATCCGAACTGACTGGGGTCTGAAAGTGAGGAAGTCAAGGATCCAATTGCACAAGGAGGTAATGAGGAGGTGTTGAACTTAATCAAATGTACTGGAGTATTGTGAGCAGTTCTCAGCCCCTTACCTGAAAAAATGATGTGTTGGCATTGGAGAATGTCCAGAGGAAGCTCATGAGGATTCTGGGAATGAAAGGGTTAATGTATTTGGTGCATTTGTTACTTTGGGGCTTGCATTCACTGGAGTTTCGAAGAATAATGCAGGGAGCAGGAATCTCATTGAAATCTATCGAACATTGAAAGTTCGAGATAGACTGGCTGTGGAGAGGCAGTTTCCTGTACTGGGGGAGTCTAGGGCCAGAGGACACAGCCACAGAATAGAGGGATGTCCATTTAGAACAGAGATGAGGAGGAATTTCTTTAGCAGAGGGTGGTGATTCTGTGGAATTCATTGCCACAGACAGCCAAGGAGGCCAAGTCATTAGGTATATTTAAAGTGGAGGTTGATAGGTTCTTGATTAGTAAGGGTGTCAAAGGTTACAGGGGGAAGGTGGGAGAATGAGTTTGTGTGGGATAATAAATCAGCCATGATTGAATGCTGGAACAGACATGATGACCTAATTATTCTCCTCTGTCTATGTCTACAAACCCCTCTGTTGCAGCTTTGAACGAGACACACAGGATCTGGAATGGTTCATTATCTAGCTAACATACTGTTCAACTCTGGTGGGAGACTCTCATGACAGAATTTCTCTGAACTCAAAGTACATGGAGTTCTCTTGCTCCTTAAGCAAAAACATACAGCGAATGATTGAATAAAGTTTCAATAGTTAGTTGCATCGCTCATGTCAGTATTTTGGGTGCAGTTAAGTTTTTCTGTACTCAAACAAATACCCTCAGTGGCCACTTCAGTACCTCCTGTACCTAATAAAGTGGCCACTGAGTGTATATTCGAGATTTTTTGCTGCAGCAGCTCATACACTTCTACAAATGTAGTTTTGACTTGCTCTTCTGTACACCACTATTTTAACACGTGGTTATTTGAGTTACTGTTGCCTTCAAGTGAGATTGAACCAGCCCAGTCAATCCTCTCTGACCTCTTTCATTAAGAAGGTGTTTTCATCCACAGAATTTGCACTCACTGAACTTTTTTTGCTTTTGCACCATTCTCCATAAGCTCCAGAGACTGTGGTGTGTCTATCTCCCAGGAGATCAGCAGTTTCTGAAATAGTCAAACCTCCAACAGACACTTCATTGTCAAAGTCACTTTTCTTCCCCATTCTTATGTTTGGCCTGAACAACTCACCCTCATGAGCATGTCTGCATGCTTTTATGCATTGAATTGCTGAGACATAATTGGCTGATGAGATATTTGCAGTGATGAGCTGGTGTGCAGGTGTACCTGATACGGTGCCCGCTGAGTGTATATTTTCATTGACACCAGCTTTCTTGCAAAAAGGCTCTTCATAACAACATTCCAAAACCTTCCGAGTCTTTGTTCATCACTTTCTGACTGTGCAAACACCTTATATTGATTGACAGAACAAAGCTCACCCTCGACACATCGACGTGCTAAGTGGCAAAACAGCCTTTCTGGACCATTCTGTCACTGTAGTGCAAAATAACTTAGCAGGGATTGTAAATGCCTGGCTCAGTACAGGCCACTTAGTATTGCCCTTCAGTCTGAGCATATGAGAAAGCATGTCTCCTGATCATGCCGCTTTCCAACCCGTACCCCTGAGAGCCTGCTCTCCTTTCATATTTACACAGCTCACCTTGTGTTTCAGGACCAGTCAAATTTCTAGATTACATTTGAAAACAGTTTGAAGGCTGTTTTTCTTCAATTAAATGGCTACGGCATCATATACTTTATACTTTTGGACTATGCTTGCTTCTCCCTACCCATCCCTCAGTCCAGGAAGAGTAAGCTTTTAACTTTTTCTAGAGATCATTGTTTATCTAAACGATCCAGGAATAGGTTTTATTGGTTCATTATGAAATGGAAATTATTACAATTATCATAGTTGAATGATTCTAATTTATGAATTTAACTGGGTATAATGTCACGCTCAAGGTGAATTGGTCAGTCAAACTGTAAACAGCAAATAGCCTCAGCGACACTATCCTTGTTGGTTTTCTCCTTTTCAGTCCTCTACCCTTGTACTAATCAGTTTGTAAAGTCAAGGGAAGCTAAGAATAGTTACCTAACTTTTATTCTTCATACACAAACATAATTACCCATTTCAAGACGTTGGTTAATACTTCTGTTCATCACCATTCTAATTACATTAGCTATTAATGAACCAATCACAAAAAGGTATCCTGAATAAATCCTTCCCAATTAGTGAAATAATTATAATCCTCCATCTTCTCCAACCCTTCTCAAGTGGTCTTAGTCTTGCTAAGTAGCTCCTTCTGCTCAGACACTCTGTGCTCATGTCCATTGACTCAGCACAATTATCTGTCTAACAGCTTTGAAACTTCACTCAGTGGCCACTTTATTAGGTATGGGAGGGTATGTTCTTGGTCTTCTTCTGCTGTAGCCCATCTACTTCAATGTTCCATATGTTGTGTGTTTATAGATGCTCTTCTGCCCACCACTGTCGTAATGTGAGGTTATCTGAGTAACTATCACATTCCTGTCAGCTTGAGCTAGTCTGGCCATTCTCCTCTGACCTCTCTTATTAACAAGGAGTTTTCACCCACAAGACTACCACTCACTGGGTGTGTTTTGTTTCTCCCATCATTCTCTGTAAATGCTATAGTGTCACAGAGCCATTGCACACTACAGCACAGAAATAATGCTCTCAGCCCATTTAGTCCTTGCCAAACTATTAATTTGCCTAGTTTCATTGATCTGCACCCAGATCATAGCCCTCCAGACCTCTCCCATCCATGTACCTATCCAAATTTCTTTTAAATGTTGAAATGAAACCTAAATCCACCACTCCCACTGGCAGTTTGTTCTGCTTTCTCACCGCCTTCTGAGTGAAGAGGTCCCCCTTCATGTTCCCCTTAATCCATACCCTCTAGTTCTAGTCTCACCTAATCTCGGTGGAAAAAGCCTGTTTGCATTTACCCTCTCTATATTCCTTGTAATTTTGGATACCTCTATCAAATCACCAATCATTCTCCCATGCTCTTGCAGAAAAAAGTCCTGACCTATTCACCCTTTCCCTATAACTCAGGTGCTTAAGTCCAGGCAACATCCTTGTAAACTTTCTCTGCACTCTTTCAATACTATTGCTATCTTTCCTTTAGGCCACAATGCTCCAAATTAAGCCTTGCCTATGTCTTATACAACTTCAACATAACATCCCAACTCCTGTACTCAATACTTTGATTTATGAAGGCCAATGTGCCAAAAGCTCTCTTTACAGCCCTATCTACTTAGGACGCCACTTTCAAGGAATTATGTATCTGTATTCCCAAATATCTCTGCTCCACCACACTCCTCAGTGCCCTACCATTCACTGTGTAAGGCCTGCTGTGGTTGATCTTCCCAAAGTGCAACACCTCACACTTGTTAGCATTAAATTCCATCTGCCATTTTTTAGCCTATTTTTTTCAGCTGGTTCAGATCTCACTGCAAGTTTTGATAGCCTTCCTCACTGTCCAATCTTGGCGTCATTTGCAAATGTGCTGATCCAGTTTACTATATTATCATCCAAATCATTGGTATAGATGAGAAACAACAATAGACCCATAGCGATCTCTGCAGCACTCCACTTGTCACGGGCCTCCAGTCAGAGAGACAGCTATGTCCTACCATTCTCTGGTTTCTCCCGCAAAGTCAAAGTCTAGTCAAATTTACTACCTCATCCAGAATGCCAAGTGACTGAACCTTCTTGACCAAGCTCCCACGTGGGACCTTGTCAAAGACCTTGCTAAAGTCCATGTAGACAACATCCACTGCCTGGTAACTTCCTTGAAAAACTCTATAAGATTGGTTAGATATGACTTACCATGAACAAAGCTGTGTTGACTATCCCTAATCAGTCCATCCAAATATTTATATTTCCGATTCCTTACAATAACTTCCAATAACTTACTCACTACTGATATAAGGCTCACTGGCCCACAATTTCCTAGCTTATTCTTAGAGCCATTCTTAAAGAACAGAACAAGATTAGCTGTCCTTCAATCCTCCAGCACCTCATCTATTGCTAAATATCTCTGCTACAGCCCCTACACTACCTTCCCAGAATGTCCAAGGAGTCACCTTGTCAGGCCCCGGGAATTTATGCACCCTAATTTATGCCTGAAGACACCAAACACTTCCTCCTCTGTAGCCTGTATACAGTTCATGACCTCACTGCTGCTTTGCCTCCCTTCCAGAGACGCTGTGTCCATCTCCCAAGTAGATACAGATGCAAAATATCCATTTAAGATCTCCCACATCTCTTTCAGCTCCATGTATACATGGCCACTCTATCCTCACAAGTACCAATTACATCTCCCCGCTATCCATTTGAACTTAATATATCTGTAGAAGCCCTTGGGATTCTCCTTCACCTTGTCTGCTGGAGCAACCTCTCGCCTTCTTTTATCCTTCCTGATTTCCTTTTTAAGTGTTCTCTTGTATTTTTTAAACTTCTCAAGTGCCTCATTTGTTCCTACCTGCCTATATTGCTATGTAACTGCCTTCTTCTTAACCAGGGCCTCAATATCTCTCAAAATATCCCAGGAGATCAAGAGTTTCTGAGATACTCAAACCACCCCACCTGGCACCAACAATTATTCATGGTCGAAGTCCTGTAGATCACATTTCCTCCCCCATTCTGATATTGGATTTGAACAAACAACTGCACCAGGAGGAAACCCACGCGGTCACAGGGAGAATGTACAAACTCCTTACAGACAGCAGCACAATTGAACCAGGAGCAAAGGCACTGTAATGGCGTTATGCTGGCCACTACATTATCATGCTATTACATTGTGTATTTTTTTTTCGATAAATATGTAAGCCATTTTAACAAAATAATACCAACTTGTCAATGGCTTAACTTTTAACATGTTAACAATGTACCCAAAACTCTACAGAATAACCCCAGCTTTTTCAGGCCATGATGGTGGCACAGTGGTAAGTTCGAAGTGCAAACACACATAAAAGAGATCTGCTTGTCATCTCCTCGTGTCATTCAGTTTCTGTTTGTCTCCATTCTGTCACTGTTCAGGACAACTGCGTTCATTGTCGCTGCACTTCTCTCTGTCCTATGGAGAACATGACTGCACTACGCTGACATATTATAGCCTAAGGTAAGTTTGATTTCGAAGCTCTCTCAGTTTTTGACGTCTTCATTCAATCTGTTTAATTATTTTCTCCTTGTTACATATTTAACGATTGGAATTCAGGTCTAGCAACTACTTCTAAACAAGAGGGGAAAATCGTTGCTGCACTCAACACCTAATCATCTCTTAGGTTTCAAGTTCAGTCAAAAGTTTTTTTTTCCCATTTTTGTCTTTTTGCACTATTTAATTTTTGTAACTTACTGCGATTTTGTGTCTTTCACTGTGCTGCTGCTGTAGGATGACGACAAATTTAGACCGTTACACCTTTGACCCATCTGGTCTGTGTTTCACAACCTTATACAGATTTCACAACACACGGTCAGTGGCCACATTGTTAGGTAATAAAGGTATATTAGGTAGTAAACATGCGCATGTTTGTGGTCTTCTGCTGCTGTGGCCCATCCACTTCAAAGTTCAATGTGTGCACTGAGAGATGCTTATCTCCAATCCACTGTGGTAATGGTTATTATGACCTTCCTGTCGGCTTGAACCAGTCTGGCCATTCTCCTCCGACCTGTGTAACCAACAAGGCATTTTCACCAACAGAACTACTGCTCACTGGTTTTTTTTGCTTTTCACCCCATTCTCTGTAAACTCTACAGTCTGTTGTGTGTGAAAATCTCAGGAGATCAGCAGTTTCTGAGATAATCAAACCACGCCGTCAGGCACCAACAATTGTCCCATGATCAAAGTCACTCAGATCACATTTCTTCCCCGTTCGGATGTTTGGTCTGAACAACAACTGAACCTCTTGACCATGTCTGCGTGCTTTTATGCATTGAGTTGCTGCCATGTGATTGGCTGATTAAATATTTGCATTAACGGGCAGGGGTACAGGCGTACCTAAGGTTCTGATTCTGATTCAAGCACAAGCGAACTCGAGACATCAGCTTAGTTCCTTCCTCCTGTTCTACTTTCCTCTCAGGTCGGCTCTTGCTCCAGCTACCCCAGCAGTCTCGTTTAGCAAGTTTCCATAAAGTGAGCTCAATGTGTTTTTTCTTACTGACACATTAGACTTTCTGAAAGTTGAATTATTAATTCCCACCCACAAACCTCCAACTTCGGGCCCCAATGACTTTTGTTTTGCTGAGGGTTCAGTCACTTGGATGACTTCCAGTGGGCATCGTGCAAACAGAGAGAACAGGTGTGACTTGTTAGTGACAGGAGCAATGAAAAATTGCAATGCGAGCAGCCTTTTTCAGAACTGACATTGAACAAGTATATCACATATAGGGGTCACAGTCAGAAATAAAATATGATTAAGTCTGCTTGGGACCATTTTAACAATGTCCCTGAATGAAATGTGTTCCCAATTGATGACTCACACTCCTTCCATCAGTGGTATAATCTTGATGGATGTCTGCTCCAGAGTTTTTTCTCATGTTTCTAATGCCAGATGGCCGTCACAGGTACATGAAATAAGGAGAACCTTGTAGAACACATTCCTCCAACAAAGCATGGATCTCAAGTACAAACTTTTCAGAACGTATTGGGAAGGTTGCAATTTACATCTGATGTGACTGTTGGTTTCTTTAGGTTGTTTATTTCTTTGGATCGATTTTTAAAAAAAGTAAGTTGCCTCCTGTTTTGATTTCCCTCGATACTCTGGCAGATTTGGAAGACATTCCCTTCTTGGGCTCAGTTAATGGCGACAACTTCTATTTATAGATGGTCTTCATCACCACAAAAAAACTTCAAAAAGAGTTTTGCGACCTGTTAAAAAATGGGAAAAAAATGATGCCTAGCCACAAATCGGGGCAGAAGACCAAACCCTTTGACAAGGAGGTAGGTTCCACAGGAAGGTAATGAGGAGGTAGAATAATTTTGGGAAGGAATTCCATGACTCAGAGCTTTGATTCCTGAGTGGAGCCACCAGGAATGAAGCAATTAAATTTATGAATGAGTGGAACAAGAGTGGACTGCATATATCTCACTAGGTTATAGAGATGTCAGGGTTTACAGACTTAAGGGGACACAAGGAAAACAAGCCTACTGGCTCCCAAGATGTTTTTAACAATCCCTCTTCCCACCCAGTCTCCTGTAAAAAAATGTCATTCCTCTTTCTCAATTCCTTTATCTCTGCTACATCTGCTCCCAGAATGAGGCTTTCTTTTTCACAACATCAGAAGTGTCCTCCTTCTTCAAAGACAACACAAGTGAATCTGCAGATGCTGGAAATAAATAAAAAACACAAAATGGTGGCGGAACTCAGCAGGCCAGACAGCAGCTGTGGGAGGAGGTAGTGACGACGTTTTGGGCCGAAACCCTTCATCAGGAGTGAAGTTACATGGGATGGTCGAGGGGGGATAAGAAGTGGGGGGAGGGATAAAGTAGAGAGCTGGGAAGTGATAGGCTAGGGGGAAGGTGGAGAATTATGGGAAATAAAAGAGAAAGAAAGGTAGGGGGCTGGGGGGAGAGATTATAGTGAGGGGGGAAAGAGAGAGAAAAAGAACTAGACTAAAATAATAGATAGGGATGGGGGTAAGGGTGGGGGGGCAGGGGTATCAATGGTCAGTGAGTTGGATGTTCATGCCGGCAGGAAGGAGGCTACCTAGGCGGGAGATAAGGTATTGCTCCATCGACCTGCGTGTGGCCTCATCTTGACGGTAGAGGAGGCCATGGACAGACTGTCGGAGTGGGAGTGGTCTGTGGAATTGAAGTGTGTGGCCACAGGGAGATCCCGCCACTGCTGGAGGACTGAGCGCCGGTGTTCAGCGAAACGGTCTCCCAGTCTGCGGTGGGTCTCCCCAATGTATAAATGGCCACATCGGGAGCACCCGATACAGTATATCACCTCAGTTGACTCGCAGGTGAAGTGGTGCCTCACCTGAAAGGACTGTCTGGGGCCTGGGATGGTGGTGAGGGAAGAAGTGTGGGGGCAGGTGTAGCACTTCTTCCGTTTGCAGGGATGAGTGCCCGGAGGGAGGTCTGTGGGGAGGGATGGGGGGGGGGAATGAATGGACAAGGGAGTCGCGTAGGGAGTGATCCCTGTGGAAAGCTGAGAGTGGGGGGAGGGGAAGATGTGGCTGGTGGTGGGATCCCGTAGGAGGTGGCGGAAGTTACGGAGGATTATACGTTGGATCTGTAGGCTGGTAGGGTGATAGGTGAGGACCAGGGGGACTCTATCCCTGGTGGGCTGGCGGGGGGATGGGGTGAGGGCAGAGGTGTGTGAAATACGGGAGACGCGATGGAGGGCAGAGTTGACAGTGGATGAAGAGAAGCCCCTTTCTTTAAAAAAGGAAGACATTTCCTTTGTCCCAGAATGAAAGGCCTCATCCTGAGAGCAGATGTGGCGGAGGCGGAGGAATTGAGAGAAAGGGATAGCATTTTTGCAGGAGACAGGGTGGGAGGAGGAATAGTCTAGGTAGCTGTGGGAGTTAGTGGGTTTGTAGTAGATGTCGATGGATTTATCTACCGTCAAGATGAGGCCACACGCAGGTCGATGGAGCAATACCTTATCTCCCACCTAGGTAGCCTCCTTCCTGCCGGCATGAACATCCAACTCACTGAACTCCGTTGATACCCCTGCCCCCCACCCTTACCCCCATCTCTATCTATTATTTTAGTCTGGTTCTCTTTCTCTCTCTTTTTCCCCCCTCACTATAATCTCTCTCCCCAGCCCTACCTTTCTTTCTCTTCTATTTCCCATAATTCTCCACCTTCCCCCTAGCCTATCACTTCCCAGCTCTCTACTTTATCCCTCCCCTCACTTCTTATCCCCCCTCGACCATCCCATGTTACTTCACTCCTGATGAAGGGTTTTGGCCTGAAACGTCGTTATTACCTCCTCCCATAGATGCTGTCTGGCCTGCTGAGTTCTGCCAGCATTTTGTGTTTTTTGTTTCCTTCTTCAATTTCCTCCACCATTGATCTACTCTCACTATATCTTCCTGTCATCTTGACAGGGATAGAGCTCCTCTCGTCCTCACCTACCAACTTTCAAACCTCTACAGTCAGAACATCGTTCTACACAACTTCCACCATCTACAAAGGGACTCTGCCGCCAAACACAAAACCTTCCCCCTGCTCTCTACTTTCCACACACAGTGATTTCCTTGTCCATTCAGCCCTCCCCACTAATCTCCCTCCTGGCACCTATGCCCGTTGTCTACCATATCCAGTGCTTATGGTCTTATGGACCCTTTAAATTTTCTATCAATGCACCATACAAAGCGTTCGGATGCAAATGGCTTGGTATGGTAATTTCTCTGCACATGACCACAAGAAGCTATGGAAAATTGTGGTTACAGCTCAGCACATCACTGTAACCAGACACCCCTTCATTGACTCTGAATATACTTCATGCTGTCTCAATAAAGGAGCCTGCACAATCGAAGACCCAAATTCTTCCCCTTTCCATTGGGCAGAAGATATAGAAGCCTGAAAGCATGTCCAACCAGGCTCTGGGACAGTTTGTTCTTCATGTTTATAAACTATTAAGAAACCCCAAACAGATGGACTTTTGACCTCTCAATCTGACTCGTTATGATCTTGCATCTATTGTTTATCTGCCTGGCACCTTCCCTGTAGCTGTTACACTTTATTCTGTATTTTTATTGCTTTACCTTGTTCTACCTCACTGCACTGTGTAATGATTCGATTTGTATGCACAGCATGCAAGACAAGCTTTTCACTGTATCTTGGTACATGTGACAATAACAAACCAGTTCCAATGCCTTATTGTTCTTTCCAAGTAAGCTTAAGGCATTTAATTCTTTTTCATCCATGTGACCTGACAATAGACTTGGACTGAATGTGGATTATTTAAGTCAAATGGCGTAGATGAAGTGTCTTCGCATATCTAGCTGTACAAGAATGGCACTGTGCCTCCAGCAACCTGCGTTTGAGCCTTTTGTTGGATGCTGTCCATGTGGGGTTTACATTTTCTCTTTGTGACTACGTGGGAATTTCCCGAATGCTCGGGTCTCACCACACACTCCAAATATTGCTGAAGGCCATACTCGTTTGATGCATCATTATTTCTATGTAACTTAATCTTCTCCGTGTGATTATCAGCTCCACCTTATTCTTCCTGTTCCCCTTCGTATCGGTGGGTGACTAGAAGAACAGGGTGGAGCTGGTGGTCCTGTGAGAAAGGTTAGAGGAATGCGGGGGAATAAGATTGGGAGACCCACTCTGGGAGCTAGAATTGAAGGGCTGAATGGCCTTGTTCCCCCCCCCCCCCACCCATGGTAAGAGAATACCTGCTGAATACTGTGGGCTTGATGTTGTTGTTGTAACATGTGGCAACACTTCTGGACTGCACACATCCTTAGGTTGTGCTGTTTTTTTACATAAATGCCAGATTTCGCTGTATGCTTTGGTGTAAAGTACATGTGATAATTAAATGCATCTGAGTATGAACCTTGTTATGAACCAATATTTATTTTCAATATTTTACAGAGATCCGTTCAATGCAGTTTACTTTCTGTTTATGGTCTCTTCATTTGGGATAACTTGGCACCTTTTGTTAATCTCAATTCCTTTTCTTTCTTTATCTGTGACACCAGGGCAACTAAATTCAGCTCGTCAATGTGACCTGACAAGGGAATTAGACTAATCCTGGATTGTCTGAATCAGATGACTCAGATGCGGTGCCACACATCCATCTGGATTTTAACTAATTACCCTGATTCAAATCAACCTCTTTAATTTTAGAATGGGGTCATTCCATTTTTCATTCATTCAGAATCGGTCTTTGTATTGTTACAAAAGATAATGTTATGCCAGCCCATGACAAAACTCCCACAGGCAGAGGAAGAAATTATGTGCAGAGTTACAGGTACCTGGTCTACCTGCTCTCCAACAACCAAAATAACTTCCATAATTTCCTGCTTATTTCTCAATGCAGTGGATTCCAATCATTTGGGCTATTTGGTTATTTGGGACAACTCTTAAAGAACTCTTAAAGACAACTAATCGAGAAAATAGCCAGGATTCCCTTCATCTACTTGGGCCACTGTGCAGTTTAACTGGAGCAGGTGACTGTTGCCGAACAGTTTCAAACTAGCGTCAGGTATGTGCGCTTCAGCAGCTGTTAGACTCTATACCATGCTTAAAACAAACAGTATTTAAATAGCAAACAAGAGAAAATCTGCAGATGCTGGAAATCTGAGCAACACACACAAAATGCTGGAGGAACTCAGCAGGCCAGGCATCATCAAGGAAAAGAGTACAGTCAACGATTTGAGCCGAAACCCTTTGACAGTATTTAAATAGCATCAGTTGTGTGTTTGTGTTCAAAGACCAATGAGACTTGTCAGTGATAGTTGGTGAGAAATAAGCAGTAAGAATTTGAAGGTATTTACAACCATCTTGAAGGTTACTATGAAAATGAAGATTTGGGGAGTGCAATTGTAGATAGCTTTGTACGAAGGTGGCCCATTATTTACATTAGGTGTCTGTGCTAGTTTTGTTCGTTTACAATCAATCCAAAGAAGTCGGCAGCATACATGTACATTGGATAAATTCCTCTGTCTAAAACAATTTGGAACTAATACACAGTTTTATAGTACTGTAGTCATAATGATAGTGTTCTAATTTGTTCTGTGTTTTATTTAAATACCTGATTTGTTACTCAGTTAAATGGTAGTTTGTTTTTATATACCTTTTTAACTATTTCAAAGAACTTCAGTATATTAGGGCAGCCTAAATCTACTGACCTTGCTGTGTCCCAATTAACTGGAATCCACTGTACATCCTTATCTAAGGCAGAATCAGGTTCATTATCACTGCTTTATATGATATGAAATTTCTGGCAGCAGTATAGTGCTAAAACATAACATTACTATAAAATACAAAATAAATTAACAGTGTAAATAAGGAATAATTGATGGGTTCGTGGACTGACCAGAAATCTACGGACGGAGGGTAAGAAGCTGCCCCTGAATCACTGGGTGTGGATCTTCAATTCTTTTCTAACAAGCTATTTTACTTTAAAGTGGCTGGTGCATTTTGGACACACATATTGGAAAGGGTACTTAAACATTATAAGCCCTAAATGTTGTGAACATATTTTTCAAAAGTATTTCTATTGTCCAAGAGTCTGCTAACTGTGTTATTACTAGCATCAAGCCCTAGGATGGATGTATTGCAGAGTTCTGGGGCTGCCTGCAGATTTTGTTGCCAGAATCTTGACCCAAGGTGGACAGCAATCCCAGGATCTATAGCAGAGCCCTGTTCAGCTGTTGCTGTAAGTTACCGATGTGAAAGCTGATTTACAGCAGAAAATGAACATGCCAACCAGTAAATCTTGTGACATAAGGACACTGGGAAATAAAACACATAGTGGCTTGCTACAGCAGAAATCTATGACGTTGCTCATCTTTCTGCCAAGGATCATGTCCATCAAGCAATCATTCTACGATTGGCACCAGAGCTCCATTAGCTACTATGGTGTCTTGTAGACTACTGCAGTATCCTGTAGCTTCTAGCAAGATCCAGTTTCCTACATTAGGCCCTAAGCAGTCATGTCAGGTGGCCTAGAGCTCACTACCTACATCAGGGATCTGTAATCTACAGTAAGTGTAAGTGTATAAGCAGTCTGCTTAGCCTAATGTTGACTCTTTGACTGATTAGCTTATGTCAGGATCCCTTGGGAATGCACCAACTCAATGCACTCCTACCCCTCAACCATACTGAAGTAATTATCACCCTGGGGTACTGGTTGCAGTCAGGTGGCACTACAATGCAGAAGCTGCAATGTTATCTGGCCATTGCCTCGAGGGCCACAACCGTACAAAATAGCAACTGGATTTTCTATGTTACAGTGGAAAACATTTCCAAACACAAAGTCCCGAAGGTGCTAGATATTTGAAATATAAAGTACTCAGTAACTCTGCATCATCAATGACAGAGACACAGAGGATTTGAATCAACCTGACGCAATAATGGATGCTATTTGACCTTCTGGATAATCCCAGCATGCTCTATTTTATTGCAAAAAGCAGTGCCTTTGCTTTAAAATGATTTAAGACATCATGCCGTTGTGAAAAGTGCTGCTTAAACCCAAATACCTATTTCTTTTATTTCTTCAGAGCAATCAACTCCATTTATTTTAGAACATCTTGTTCCTCCTGTCAAACGTTTGTGAAAACATCAAATGGGCAGTAAGATACAGTCCATTTTGTTCTGAAATATATTTTAAGCAAAATTTGAAAAGCTTCCAGTTTGTGTGAGCCACAAGCAGCTTGAGCCATACAACTAACAAGCTAATCCAAAAATTAGTCATACTAATTTCATCTGAGACTGCTATAAGCAGCTGAGGGAGATCTTCATCCCACCAAGGGCAGATTCAAATCCAGATTCAATGAGACAAAAAGCAGTGGGTTATTTCCTGTTGCTGCACAGCTCCTGTTGGTTACAGATTTCACTATGACTATCACCTGCCAATCATTTGAAACAACTTAGTTGTTTTCTGCACAGAAGTTTGGTCACTAACAGTCGTGGTGCACTAGATTTTGGTACACCCACCTCTGGTCTTCTGAGCAACTGTGAGAGCTCACATTAGCCTTTTGTTACTTATATCAGTTGCAGATAATGTTTCCATAAGATTATAGGATCAGAATTAGGCCAATCAGCCCATCGTGTCTGCTATTTCATTATGACAGATTTATTAAGCCTCTCAACCCCTTTCTGCTGTCTTCTCCCTGTAACCTTTGATGCCCTTGCTAATCAAAAACCTATCAACCTCTGCTTTAAATAAACCTAATGACTTGGCCCACACAGCCATCTGTGGCAATTAATTCCATAGATACACCAACTCCAGCTGAAGAAATTCCTTCTCATCTCTGATCTATTCTGAGTCTCTGCCCTCTAGTCCTAGACTCTCCCACTATAGAAAATACACTCCCCATGTTCACTCTTCCTAGGCCTTTCAATATTTGTTAGGTAACAGCCTTGCACTATGGACCAGGCTACACACCATTCTAGAAATAATTTGAACAACACACAAAACCCACCTGTTTTCAGCAGGTTTACACGTAGAAAGATTTTTTAAACTAAATTGTGGAGGGAGGGTTCAAGTGAGGGGAAATTTATCAAGTCAAGCAGAAAGGAGAAGGAGACAATGCAGAGGAGTGAAGTGGGTAATAGTAACCAGGTATCAGATGGATCAGATTATGCAAATATCCCTCTGATTAGTTAAATCAAATAAAAATGGTAAAATGTTAACTTTGAGAATAAAATGATAAAGGATAAAAATTCAGAAAATTAATAGCATGCAGCAATGGCAACAAGACAGATTATTGGCACACAGAAATAAGTGGGTCTGATCAATCACTGTGGTTGGACATTGGTCTGATAAATCACTATGGTTGGAAATTAGTCTGATGAATTATTGTGGTTGGAAATTGGTCTGATCAATTACTGTGGTTGGAAATTGGTCTGATCAATTACTGTGGTTGGAAATTGGTCTGATCAATTATTGTGGTTGGGAATTGTTGGCATTAAATTGTCCTGGGCAGTTAACTTTTGGAAGAGTCAGAATGCAAAAAGGAGGAAAAAGCATGGCAAATTCAAATTGGCCGAATCAGTCTTCTCTCATCATCAGAAAAGTGGCTGATTTGTTTCCCCTAGCTTTATCAAGTGATAGTTATTCTCCAGTAAATTAGTCACTGATGATCTGTTTCAGTTTCACTAGGCTTACACAGTTCCAAGCGTCAGCACAGGCTTGGACCAAAGAGCTGAACTCTACAGAAAGGACTGTGGTGGCCAAGAAGATGGCGATTCATAGATGAGCAAAAATACCATCCTTGCCAATACCACCCGTGACCCATAAAATAAATAAAACTAATAACCAGTGGCCAGCCACAAGATAAGCTTTTGATCTATTTCTCATCTCTGGTATTTGTACTTTTGAAATGTGTTCTATTGTTTTTAGATTACATTTTTATTATTGCCTCCTGAAATTTAATTCACGTGAACATGACCACTTCAATCTCATTTCACATAAGACCATTTGGCCTATTGAGTTTGCTGTGCCATTTCATCATGACTGATTCATTTTCCCTCTCAGTCACTATTTCCTGCCTTCTCCCTGTAACCCTTCGTGCCCTGACTAATCTCGAATCAATCAAACTCTTCCATAAGTATATATAAGTACTTTTCCTCCAAAGCCACCAGTGGCAACAAATTTAACAGATTCACCATTCTCTAGCTAAAGAAATTCCTCCTCATCTCTATTCAAAATGGACGTCCCTCTATTCTGAGGCTGATATCTATTCTTGCCTCTCTTTTACACTTCATATATTTTATACACTTCCACTCCCCTAGCTAAGAGGTGGTCTCTTTCCAGGCCCCTCATGGTCTGGCTTTGAATCTATGCAGTGTGACAGCAGGCCCTCCCTCCTGGTACTGATACTAGTAACAACCAAACTATGCCCTTCTTTCTCAAATTATTCCAAGTTTTTTGCAAAGTTGGAAAACAATCAAATTTCCTCTACAGTCTTCATGCTGGAATGTTTCTCCTTCAACAGTGCAGTCAATGATGTACTAGGAAAATGGATCAGAGTATTCAAATACTGTATGCCATATAACAATTACAGCACGGAAACGGGCCGTCTCGGCCCTTCTAGTCCGTGCTGAATGCTTACTGTCATCTAGTCCCACCTACACGCGCTCAGCCCATAACCCTCTATTCCTTTCCTGTCCATATACCTATCCCATTTTTTTTTAATGATAAAATCGAACCTGCCTCTACCACTTCTACTGGAAGCTCGTTCCACACAGCTACCACTCTCTGAGTAAAGAAGTTCCCCCTCATGTTACCCCTAAACTTTTGCCCCTTAACTCTCAACTCATGTCCTCTTGTTTGAATCTCCCCTACTCTCAATGGAAAAAGCCTATCCACGTCAACCTCTAGTGCTAACTGTGAACTGGTGCCATGAGTCAGATTCAGGTGTACCCCCATGATATATGAAAGCCAGTTGTTTTAAAATTAATTTAAAACCTGGATTTTGCTACCACTTAACCTCAAACTTCTTCCAACCCGGATCTTAATGCATACTTGGGTCTTGACCTTTCAGTTACATTACACTGTGTGTAATGAACTTGCCAAGCCACAGCAGTAGTTGTTTTGTTATTCACAGGATGAGTATCTCACTAGCAATGCCAACATTTCTAATCCATCCCCAGTTGCCTCACATAAACGAGACCATGCAGAACATCGTAATCTACAGCTCACTGCAGGCCCTTCAGCCCACAATGTTGTGCCAATCATGTAACCTAGTCAAGAAACTGCCTAGAATTACCCTGCTGCATAGCCCTCTATTTTCCTAAGCTCCATGTACCTATCTAAGGGTCCTTTAAAAGACCCTATTGTATTTGCCTCCACCACCACTGCTGGCAATACATTCCACGCACCCACCACTCTCTGCATGAAAAACTTACCTCAGACATCTCCCTTGTACCTACCTCCAAGCACCTTAAAACTATGCCCCCTCATGTTAGCCATTTCAGCCCTGGGAAAAAGCCTCTGACGATCCACACAATCAGCATAAACTACATTTGTGGTATAGAGTATAATACAGGACAGATAAGGAAAGAATGAAAAGTTACTTACCCTGCTGGCATTAATGATGGTAAGATTTCTATGACAGACTGGGAGTTTCATGCTCATTGTCAATTGGATTGTTTTTTAAATCAAGATTTATCTAAATACTTTTTTTTCACTTTATTTGTCACATGCGCATCAAAGCATCGAAATAGTACAGTGAAGTACGTCACTTCTGTCAAATCAAATTAGCGAGGATTGTACTGGCAGAACGCAAGTGTTGCCATGCTTCCAGAACCCACATAGCATGCCCACAACCCACTAACCTGGTTTCATATGCCTTTGGAATGTGATAAGAAACAGGAGCACCTGGAGGAAACCCATACAAACTCATTACAGGCTGTGGCAAACAACCCCCATCAGGAATCACTCGCACTGTAAAGCATTACGCTAACTGCTCCACCACCATGCTGATCTCCAGTTGCCATTATAAGATTTAAACTGGTCTCCGATCAATAGCCCAAAAATCTGACTACTGGTCCAATATGTTAGCCAATAAATTTACTCCGTCTTTAGGCTTTTAATTGTTCTTTTACATTTCAGATAATTAAGTTTCAGAGAAGTTGGTAACAGCTGTGGAGCTTGACTGCCAGAAGAAAGGGAGAAGGACATAGGTTCCAACTGTGAAGGTAAACATTATATATCTCTGTGTAATCACTGCATTCAGCTGCAGGCGTGGGTGGAAAGTGTGAGTGGGAGATCTGGCACATCAGGTGAAAAAAGCACCTGAGAGTCTCAGCAGAATCATCTAAGTACGTCTTAAAAACTGAAAACCTTCTGAAAAAGAACGCAAGGAGCAGAATACAATATAACGAGAGTCTGGGCAATTAATAAAAATATCCCGCCCACGTCTTTTAGCGATGTTGTTTTGGAATAAGATTTCCTCATTTCTGTGAGCAGTCAGCATTGTACCAAAAGATACAAAATGTCAACCCTTCTTCCACTGTTTCACACTCATTTTCTCCCTCCTTGCCCAGTATTCTTGCCTTCTTCTGAATGGAAATGGAAATGATGGAGAAGGTCAGTAACTTTAAATTCCTCGGTGTTATTATTTCGCAGGCCCTGTCCTGGGCCCAGCACTAAGAAAGCATGGCAGCACCTCTACTTCCTCGGAAGTTTGCAAGGATGAGGCATGACATCTAAAACTTTGACAAACTTCTACAGATGTGTGGTGGGGAGTGTATTCACTGCCTGCAACACAGCCAGGTATGGAAACACCAATGCCCCTGAAAGGAAAATCCTACAAAAGGTAGTGGTTGTGGGCCAGACCATCACAGGTAAAGCCCTCCCCACCGTTGAACACATCTACAAGGAACGCTGTCTCAGGGAAGCTGCATCCATCATCAGGGACTCTTACCACCCAGGCCCTGCTTGCTCTCTTTTTGCTGCTGTCAACAGGTAGAAGGAACAGAAGCCCTAGAACTCACATCACCAGAGCTATTACCCCTCAAGCATCGGGCTCTTGAACTAAAGGAGATAACTTCATTTGCCCTATCATTGAAATGTTCCCACAACTTAAGGACTTACTTTCAAAGACTCTTCGTCTCATGTTCTTGATATATTTGGTTATTTATTTTTAATAATTATTTCTTTCTTTTTGCATTTGCACAGTTCATTGTCTTTTTCACACTGGTTGAACACTCAAGTTGGTGCAGTTATTCACTGGTTCTACTATGGTTATTATTCTATGGATTTATTAAGAAGGCCCACAAGAAAATGAATCTCAGGGCTGCATATGGTGACATATATGTACTTCTGTGGTGACCCTCTTCCCAGCGCACTGGAACCGGCTCACAAATCGGCGCGCGCCGGCATTGAGGCAGGTCCCAAACAGGGCACTAAGCATGCTTCACCAGCAAGGGGAAGAGCCTGCGCGCAGGACGTGACTGTGAATACGCGCTCCCTCCAGTGTTCCCGCCCGGGGAGGGCAGGATCAGGAAGGCTTTAAAGCGAGGCCGTGAAGCTTGAATAAACCTCTTTTGCAACTGCAGCTCACCGACTACGTGTCGTTATTTCAGCGCTACGTGTAGCACACGGCTACAATTGGTGACCCCGACGGCCCAAACGATATTTGGACCGGAGATGAACGACGCCGCATCTGTTCATGCAGTTTCGTTGAAACTGCCAAGCTTCTGGACGCTGCGACCTCACCTATGGTTCCAGCAAGCAGAAGCCCAATTCCACGTTCGGCAGATAACCTCGGATGCCACATGTTACTACTACGTGGTGAGCTCCCTCGACCAGGAAACAACGGCCCAGGTTGAGGAGTTCATACAATCGCCCCTGGAGGAATTAATTCACATACACTTAATTCAAAGCCCTGCTCATAAGGACTTTCAGACTCTCACGGCACGAGCGGGCTGCCCGCTTACTGCACCTGGATGGTTTGGGGGGCAGGCCATCATCGGCTTTGATGAACGAGATGCTGTCCCTGGCCGGAGGACACAAGCCCTGCCTCATGTTTGAGCAGGCGTTCCTGGAGCAGCTGCCCGAGGACATACGCATGCTGCTGTCTGACGCGGATTTCAGCGACCCCTGGAAGGTGGCGGCCCGGGCGGACGTGCTGTGGAAAGCCAAGAAGGAGAGTGGGGCGTCCGTCGCACAGATCACCAGGCCACGCTCCCTGCAGCAGACCAGACCCGGCCCGGCCGCAGAATCCGCTAACCCCAGAGGCAGAGATGAGGAGACCAACGAACACTGGTGCTTCTACCACCAGCGGTGGGGCGCAGAAGCCCAACGCTGTAGCGCACCCTGCAAGTTCCTGGGAAATGCCAGGACCAGCCGCCGCTGGCCATCGGGACAGCCTCCTGTACGTCTGGGGCAAGCAGTCGGGACGCTGCTTTTTGGTCGACACCGGAGCCGAGATCAGCATCTTACCTCTGACGAGTTACGACACCCACAACAGAGAACCGGGTCACACCCTGAGGGCCGCGAACGGCAGCACAGTAAGGACCTACGGCACCCGTACGGTGCGACTACAGTTCGGCTCCAGCCGGTTCACATGGGACTTCACACTGGCCGCCGTAGCCCAACCGTTCTTGGGAGCGGATTTTTTGCGGGCTCACAGTCTACTGGTTGACCTGCCCAGGAAGAGTCTAGTCCACAGCGAGACCTTTCAAATGTTCTCCCTGGGTGAAGCCCAGTTGCCAGCCCCTCACCTAGACTCCATCATGCTGTCCAACAATGACTTCACCAGAGTCCTGGAGGATTTCCCATCGGTTCTGGCACCGCAGTTCACGGCAGCCATGCCCAGACACGGCATACAGCACCACATCCCAACACAAGGACCACCCCTCCAAGCCCGTGCTCGAAGGCTTCCACCGGACAAGCTCCGATTGGCAAAGGAGGAGTTCAAGAGGATGGAGAAATTGGGGATCATACGGTGGTCTGACAGCCCAAAGGCCTCCCCCCTGCACATGGTGCCCAAAGCGACGGGAGGCAGGAGACCATGCAGTGACTACCGCAGGCTGAACAAGGCTACAACATCGGACCACTACCCTGTGCCACACATTCAGGGCTTTGCAGCAAACCTACATGGCACACGGATCTTCTCCAAGGTAGACCTTGTCTGGGGATACCATCAAATCCCGAATGCATCCGGACGATGTCCCCAAAACGGCACTCATCACCCCTTTCAGCCTTTTCGAGTTCCTCCACATGCCGTTCGGCCTAAAGAATGCCACACAGACGTCTCAGCAGTTAATGGATGCAACCTAGACTTCGCATTCATCTATTTGGACGACATCTTCATAGACAGCAGCAGTTGTCAGGAGCATCTGTCCCACCTCCGTCAACTCTACGCCCGACTGAGCGAATACGGCCTGACAATCAACCCGGCCAAATGCCAGTTCTGGCTTGACATCATCGACTTCCTGGCCACAGGATTACTAAAGACGGGGCAACCCCTCTGCCCGCCAAGGTAGACGTGGTCCGCCATTTCCCCCGACCCAACACAATCAAACCCTACACTTTGATAATAAATTTACTTTGACTTTGAACTTTGAGATGTGTGGTATGTGAAGTCTAAATGAGCATGTCCCACCAAGAACACAAGATTCTGCAGATGCGAGAAATCATGTGCAACACACACAAAACGGAGGAACTCAGCAAGTCAGGCAGCATCTATGGTGGGGAATAAACAGTCAATGTTTCAGGCCATGATCCTTCAACCGAACTAGAAAGGAAGGGAGCAGAAGAGCGGAGATCACACCAGTGGAGCAGTGAGAGGGGGTCTCACCAAAATCTTGTCAAAGAAAAGATTGAAACTTCCTCAGGGTAGGCATATTTCAAAGAGGCTTTGCAGTGGAGCAGCAAATCATAAACTCAAGGGGTTCTGCAGAAGCACCAAAACCCACTCTCTGTACAAAGGACTATAATTTTCTCTGCAATGGATAATCACAAGGGGTCAGATTACCATATTATCACCCATTCATTTACCTGTCTCTTCCAGGGTTACAAATGGTAGTCTAACCCTACCTATGGTACATATAGACCAGAAAGGAAACAGGATCTAGCTGTCCTTAAGGTTTATTGTATAGTCATCTTTCTTCCTGTTGCTAGTATTCGGGACTTTCTGGCAGATAGGAGACACTTTCTGTACTTACAATGCACTTATACAGGCACTGTCATCGAAAATCATCTCAGGTCCTCCCAGTGGAAGTTGTCTGACAAAATTTGGTAACAAGCAGTAGAGAAACGATTAAAATATTAATCAAAAAGGCGGGTTTTGAGGAGGATCTTAAAGGAGAAAGTGAATCGGACAGGAACTTTAGGGATACAATTCCAGAGGGTGGAATCTCACCAATATACAATAAGATGGCCTTCAATGCGAGTGGATTTGACAGCAAGAGCAGGGAAACAGTTATGTAAGACTCGAGTGACATTGCACCTGGAGTACTGTGTACAAATGTGATCTCAGAGTTGTGGTGGGAACGCAGCAAAGGTGTATTTAATTAGTTCCTGAGATGGTAGACCTGTCATAAGAGGAGAAATGGATAGGCAGACTCTACTTTCAAAGCTTAGAAGATTGAGAAATACTTTAATTGAGAAACACAGATTCCTACAGGATTTGACAGGGTGTGCTGATGAAGGGTCTCAAGTCGAAACATCAGCTCTTTATTCCTTTCCATAGATAGTGCCAGACCTGCTGAGTTCCTCCAGTATTGTATGTCAGTTGCTCTGGATTTCCAGCATCTGCAGAATCTCTTGGGTTTGGCAGGGGAAATGCAGGGGATGCATCCTCTGGTTGTGGATGCTAGAATGAGATCACAGTTTCAAATTTAGGAGTGAGCTGAAAACTAACTTTACCATTTTTTGAATGGTGAATCTTTTGAATTCTCCACCCAAGGGACTTCCTTTACAGTTGATTGACCGTTTACTCCCTTCCACAGATGCTGCCTGACTTGCGGAGTTCTTCCAGTATTTTGTGTATGTTGCTGAATATTTCCAGCACCTACAGAATTTCATTTGTCTAATTTTTTCTCATTAACCTTTGGCATAAAAAAAATCACCAGGAGAATGGAAGTGTGGTGGAGGTGGTCAATCAGCCAAGAAAGAACCAGGCTGTCTTATTCCAGGGATATTACCAGAAAGATTTTAGAGCAAATTCTGTTAAGGATATGTGATTTACCTAATATGAACAAGATCAAGAATAAATTTATTCTTGCATCAGGAATAAATTCACTGCTACTACAGTAAATTCAGATTCAGGTTTATTTATCATACGCATGCCCACAGAGTTCAGCAGAACACCACAAGCAACAACAGGTTCAGGTTCATTCATTTATCACGTGTACTTTGAAACGCTTGGTGAACTATGTCACTTGCATTAACGACCAACACGACCAAAAGCTGGGCTGAGGGCAGCCCGCAATTGTCGCCACGGATTGTGGCGCCAACATGGCATGCCTACAATGCTCGCCAAATAACGGCAAACTGTCACGCGCAGACCGTCCTCCAACCACAGGACAGTATTGCTTTTGGAGGATGTCTGTTAACTAAATACAAGGGTCCCTTTTATTGGCGGCACAGGCGCCTGGAAGTCTATCAGGAGCCAAATTCACCCGTGTAAGTGCTGGTAGCTGAATTACAGATTTATCCATCCCTGAATCTTAATTAAAGCAGATTAACTCAGCAGCAAAATAAAAGTGTGAAATTTAAATGCTTGTCGAAACACGAAATAAAACCGAACAGAGGGCAACTTTCTTATTTTTAACAATGCATAATATCGAGATTCCGAGTCTCCAGATATTAGGCATGGAGTAGTGTGAGAAGGTGGCAACAATAGCTGAGGAGACAAATGGAATTCCAAAGAGATGTAGATGTAATTGTAAGGAATTGAGTCATGAATTGATAATGAGCTGCCAAAAACAGTTGAAAATGCGAAGCAATGGATGATGGACGCTGGAAGTATGAACTGCAAGCAGGATAATTCACATGCTGTCAACAGGAATGGTGGATGGAGAGACAGCTGGGTGCTTAGCAATGCGCTGAGAGCTGTGTCATGCAAGTGTTCCTCAACACAGTCAAAGCCATCTATTGACTTTGCTTTATTGGCTTGTTATTTCCATCCAAGAAAATTTATTTGCATGTCATTCAGGCAGATCATTCCAAATGTAATTACATTGAGGCAGTAAAAGGAAACGGAATGTTCAAAGTTTAAGGTAATTTTATTATCAAAGTACATACAATATAGGTCACCATTTACCATCCTGAGTTTCATGTTCCTGCGGGCACTCGCAGTAAAGCTAAAGAAACACAATAGGATCAAGGAAAAATTGCACACGTCAAAGATGAACTGACAGGGATCGGCAAGTGAGGGAATCAAGGACCCAGTTATGCTAGGAGGTACTGAGGCCTAGGTCTTGGAGCTTATTGATTAATATTGAGGGGAACGATAGTGTTGAATGTCACATGTCACATGCCGGTGATAACAAACCTGATTCTGATTCTGATTCTGACATCTGCTCTATCCCTCTTCCTGCAATGAATCACCCTTGTTTTGCAGAATTTTTGCACTTCCCCATGTTAAACTCTATTTTTCAGTCTTTTGTCCACTCACTCAGTCAATCTATATCCCACTACGGAATCACACAGCGTGCCCCTTCTCCCCATTTCATCCCTTCCACCAGGTTATTAATGCAAATAGCAAACATCTGTGGGCCAAGAACTACTCCCTGGCTGCTCCACCAGTTTCCTCCCTCGGGACTGGGAAAAAAACTTTTCCTGTTGTCAATCCAGTCTGACACACCTCCTCTGAAACCCTTTCACATTTAATTTACACAGCAGCCTTGGTGATATGTACAGCATGTGAGAATGGGGGAAGGGGGAAGGGGAAACAGTTGGAACCAGCTGGAAGGTGGGGATGGTGGGGGAGGGGCCTGTGAGTGAAGTTGGAGGATGGAGGAGGGGAAAGGGGACAAAGATGGGTGAAGGAGAGTGAGGAAGAGGGACAGAAAGTGGGAGGATCAGAAGGAGAAGTGGCTAGGAAGACCATAAGACATAGGAGCAGAATTAAGCCATTCAGCCCATAGGGTTTTCTCCACCATGGCTGATCTCAGATCCCACTCAACTCCATACACCGGCCTTTTCACCATATCCTTTGATGTCCTGGCTGATCAGGAAACGACCAACTTCCGCCTTAAATATATGCATGGATTTGGCCTCTACTGCAGCCTGTGGCAGAGATTTCCACAGATTTACTACTCTCTGGCTAAAAAAATTCCTCCTTACCTCTGTTGTAAAACCTCACCCCTCAATTTGCCCTCTAGTTCTGTTTATCACCACCATAGGAAACATCCTCTCCACATCCACCCTACCTAGTCCTTTCAACATTCGGTAGGTTTCAATGAGATTCCCCCCCCCCCCCCCCCCCACACACACACACACACACACACACATTCTTCTAAATTCTAGTGAGTACAGGCTCAAAGCTTCCAAATGCTCCCCACATGTTAACCCCTTCATTCCCAGAATCATCCTTGTGAACTTCCTCACGACTCTCTCCAATGACGACACAGGGAACGGCATGGGAAGAGAGGTAAATAAAGGGGAATGAGTGTGTCTGCCTAAAAATGGAAGACTCAATATTTATGCCAATGAGTTGTTGTCGACCACCCAAGCAGAATATAAGGTGCTGTTCCTCCAGTGTTTGTATTGTTGGTAGTGGAGAAGGCGGAGGATCGACAGGTCAGTGTGGGAACGAGGAGGAGGGTTGACATGGGACCTTGGGATGGCAATGGTGCTCTATAAAATGGTCACCAAACCTGCACTGATGTAGAGGAGGCCACATCAAGAGCATTGAATGCAGTAGACAAGGTTAGAGGAGATACGTGTGAACCTGGAATGGTTGTGAGGGAGAAGGAATAAGGGCAAGTGTTACATCTACTGCAAAGGCAGGGGAAAGTAAGTGCTGGGGGGGGGGGTGAGTGGACCAGAGAGTCACGGACGGCAGAAAGGGGTGGAAAGGAGGAGATGTGGATGGCAGTGGGAATCGCATTGCATCTGGCAGAACTGAAGCAGGGTGTTATGCTGGATGTGGAATCTCAAAGGGTGAAAGGCAAGTATCTGGGGATCCCTATCTCCGTTCTGTCTCGGAGGAGGCGGGTGAGTGAAACAGAGGATATGCAAGATTGGGCTCCAGCTACCACAGCAGAAGAGCCACACTTCCTGAAAAGAGAAGACATTTCAAATGACCTGGTAATATAAAGCCTTGTCTTGAGAGCAGGAGATGGAGAAACCGGGAGAAAAGAACTAGCATCCTTACAGGAACCAGGATTGAAAAGTGGGTGGTCAAAGTGGCTGTGTACCCGTGGGTCCATAGTAAATATTAATGGATAGTTTGTCTCCTGACACAGATCCAGAAAAGGGAGAGAAGTGTCAGGAATCGTTCATGTGAATTTGAGTTCAGGGTGGAAGTTGGAGGTGAGGGTAATAAAAATGAGTTCTGTATTGGTGCAAGGAGCAGCACCAGTAACGGAGAAAGAGATGGAAAACGGCACCAGAGAAGGCTTGGAACAGGGACCGCTCCACATAGCCAACAAAAGGGCAGGCTTAGCTGGGGCCTACGTGAGTGTTCGCTTGCAAAAAGTGAGAGGAGTAAAAAGAGAACTTATTTACGGTTCAGCCAGGCAGATGAGAGCGTTGGAGGAGGGAAACTTGATTGCATCTTTGATGGAAAAAGAAGAGCAGAGTTTTAAAACTTTCCTGATGGGCGGTGGAGGTGAAGGTATGCCACTGCTTACAAGTTTTATTCCATCAAACACAATATTATGTTGGAAATATATCAGTTTCTTTGTCAGCAGGTTAATATTTAATGACTATCAAACCAGCAATACTGTGAAATGACGGTTTTTAACCCCACCCCCCAGGGTCCGTGGATAGATTCCAGAGGGTCTGTGAACTTGAATGGGAAAATGTTTATGTCTTTATATTCACTAACTTCAAACTAAAATGTAGCATTTTCTTCAATTACTGCATGAATGTAGGCAACACACCACATATCTCACTATATCACAAAGTTGTTTTTTTAATATTTTGATGACTGCATTTCAATACAATTGATTTCTTTTATAATCCAGTGTACTTTATTTTATATATTTAAATATATTTTTTGAGAAGGGGTCCATAGACCACTGGACTGCCAAAGGGGTCCGTGGCATAAAAAAGGCAAGACCCAGAACTGGCTTGCCCACAGAAGTCGAAGAGTGGTTGTAGATGGGTGATATTCTGCATGGAGGTCGGTCTCCAGTGGAGTGCCTCAGGGATCTGTTATGGGACCTCTACTCTTCATGATCTTTATAAGTGACCTGGATGAGGAAGTGGAGAGATGGGTTAGTAAATTTGCAGATGACACAAAGTTGGAGGTGTTGTGGATAGTGTGGCGGGCTGTCAGTGGGACATTGATAAGATGCACAACTGGGCCGAGAAGTGGCAGATGGAGTTCAACCCAGATAAGTGTGAAGTGGTTCATTTTGGTTGGTCAAATATGATGACAGAATATAGTATTAATGGTAAGACTCTTGGCAGTGTGAAGGATCAGAGGGATCTTGGGGTCCATGTCCATGGGACACTCAAAGCTGCTGTGCAGATTGATTCTGTGGTTAAAAAGGCATACAGTGCATTGGCCTTCATCAACCATGGTATTGAGTTTAGTAGCCGAGAGGTAATGTTGCAGCTATATAGGACCCTGGTCAGACCCCACTTGGAGTACTGTGCTCAGTTCTGGTTGCCTCACTACAGGAAGGATGTGGAAACCATAGAAAGGGTGCAAAAGAGATTTACAGAGGATTGGGGAGCATGCGTTATGAGAATAGCTTGAGAGAACTCAGCCTTTTTTCCTTGGAGTGACAGAGAATGAGAGGTGACCTGATAGAGATGTATAAGGTGATGAGAGGCATTGATTGTGTGGATAGTCAGAGGCTTTTTCCCAGGGCTGAAATGGCTAGCATGAGAGGGCTCAGTTTTAAGGTGCTTGGAAATAGGTACAGAGGAGTTATCAGGGGTAAGTTTTTTATGCAGAGAGTAGTGAGTGTGTGGAATGGGCTGCTGGCGATGGTGGTGGAGATGGATATGATAGGGTCATTTAAGAGACTCCTGGAGAGGTACAGGGAGCTCAGAAATATAGAGGCCTTTGGGTAAGCCTAGGTAATTTCTCAGGTAAGGACATGCTCAGCACAGCTTTGTGGGCCAAAGGGCCTGTATTGTGCTGTAGGTTTTCTATGTTTCTAACCCCTGCTGTAGAAGAGACTCACCAGGATAGCAGTAAATCAAGATCATGGTATGTTTATATCTTTTCAATCATAATTAGGATTGGCTAATCAATAAGCAAACGAGAAAATCTGCAGATGCTGGAAATCCAAGCAACACATACAAAATGCTGGAGGAACTCAGCAGGCCAGGCAGCATCTATGGAAAAAAGTACAGATGATATTTTGTGCTGATGCCTTCTTGCCACAGGATCTCAGCCCAAAACATCGGCTGTACATTTTGTGTGTGTTGCTCGGCTAATCAATACTAGTCTTAGTCAATACCCTCTCAAAATCAACCCACGGCCCTGAAATCATTCAGGACATTTCCTTGCAACCCCAATGAAGCTAGAAGAATTAAAATTCAGATCTAATATTTGTCATATACTTATGTATTGTATATTCCTTGGAATTGAGACAAAAAAGTGAGTATGTTACCGTGCTGAATTGTAAACATAACAATGTAACTTAGTTTGTAACATTATGTTTCCTTTGTGCTGTGTTGTCCTCTAGTAGCAATAATGTCAAACTAGTTATCATCTTGAAGTAAATTCCTGTACTCCAAGTCATCTCAACAGTTGTTTTGCTATATTTTAAATGGATGCTTTCTTTTATCTTCTAATCTTTGGAACACACACAACGCAAGTAAATAACGTCACTAGAATACCAGAGGTATTTCACTGATCAGCAGAAGTAGAGTTAACTTAGTATCGTTAACAGGCAATGAATGCAGCAATTTTAAGTATTTCACTAATTTTCTAATGATTACATCAATTATAGGAAAAATTATTTGTTTGCCTCTGTTGATTTATAGAGACAAAGCTGGACTTTCTTATCAATCTAGAATAAGGGTAAAATGCCACTGCAAGTTCAACCTGCCAGAATTCTGTTAGAGGTGCTGAGGAGGAGACACCGGGGTCAATGTTAGCGGAACAGTGTATGTTAGGGAGACCAGCTGCTCTGTCGGGTCATGGACATGAAACATTAACTCTGTCCTCGGATGCTGCTTGACACACTGTTTGCCTCCAGCACTGTCCAGTTTCACTATGATTTCAGTCACATTGGTTACTTATTTGGAACAAAAGAACATCTGTAAAATAGCTGACAAAGGTGGTTGTTGTTTTCAAACGTTGATTGGAAAATTAGATTTCTTATTACTGTTATAAAAGGCCTGGATTTTATAGGGAAATCCTGGTCCTCTCATATATCCGCCAACAATAACTTGCATTAGCAACAGCAGGTTTCAGAACTAACTGGTAAGCACTGAAGTGTTAAAACTGCAGGTACCTGCCCAAGTTAGTCTTCCCATCTGCGCTCTACCCTGGATCCTATTTTGTACTGAAGTACAGCACAAACTTGCTCTCTGCTCCACGTACTGTATAAATGTCCTAAGCGCCCCAGCTGTGCATACTGTGCATACTGACAACTTTTGCTCAGTGCTGTAGGTTTCCCATCTGCACTCCACTGCGGATATGTCAGAGGCCAATGTGAGAAGCTAAAATTACAGAGATTTGCAGTACTCACAATGGGACAGCCACTTCAACCACCTGAAACCGGTCACTCTTCTCTATCAATTTCAATGATTGAACAGACATGAGGGACTATTAGTATTTTTTGATTAAACAGTTAAGTGACATGAACTGTTAAAGCTGATGTCATTTTTAATTTCTTTTAAAAACATACTTGTTCCCGTCATGTACTGTTTTTGAATGTCAGAGATATTCGGAGTCACTTGGACAGCAGGCTAAGCCAGATACACGAGCTGGCTCAGGTGTGGCAGTGCTTCCTTTCGGCGTTTTTACGGTATTTTTCTGGCCTTGTCATGGGCGTGGAATGAGACTGGCAGAACTGAAGGCCACGCTTGCGTGTGGTGACTCAGTGCCTTTATCCAAGCAAGCTAAGTTTGAAGTTGTCATGTGCGTCAGCTGTACACAAGGTTGCTGGCTGCAAATTCTGGGTCAATATAGGAACTGCAGAATTAACACGTGTTTTGTCACAGGTGACAGCCTCCTATGAATTAATAAAATAACATAATTCACAGACTGAAAGTATACTTGAAAATACTGTATTTCTGCTTTGTGGGACTTTGATTTCTAAACTGATTTCCACTCAGTTGGTGTTTTGCTATCAGTCAATGCACCGGCCTCTTTTTACAGTAAATAAGTTAAGTAATGTTCCTAAATCAGGAAACCATTTCTACACCTCATTTTCCAACACGTGGATCAATTAGTTATGACAATGACTGTTCTTACATCCTAAAGGTCAGCATTTCCTTTTCTACACAAAATAATCAGTTTGTTTGTGGTGATACTGTCAATAAACAGGTGATCAGTCATCCACCAAGCATCAGAGGAGAGGGAGAAAAATTGCTCTCAAATGTTTCCCTTACATTTTTGTAAACAATCTGTGATCTCTGCAGAACTGACATTTTACTTGAGTGAATGAATGGAAAATGGCATCATGACAAGAAGGGGGATTTTTTAAAAAACAAAGTAACACACACAAAATGCTGGAGGAACTCAGCAGGTCACGTAGCATGTTTGGGGAGGAATAAACAAAAACCGTTCATTAAGACTGCAAAGGAAAGGGGAAGGAGCCAGTATAAGAAAGTAAGGGAGTGGAAGGAGGACAAGCTGGAATGTGATAGGTGAAGTCAGGTGAGGGGGAAGGCGGGTGGGTTGTGGAGATTGGATGAAGTGAAAAGTCAGGAGGTGATTGGTGGAAAAGATAAAGGACTGAAGAAGAAGGAATCTGATAGGAGAGGAGAGTGGACCTTGGGGGGGGGGGGGGGTGACCAGAGTGAAGTGATAGGTAGGTGAGGCAAAGAGTAAGGGTAAAAGAGCACAGCAGAATAGGGAATGGAAAAAGAGAGAAGGGGGAGGGGAGAGGAATTACCAGGTTAGATAAATCGACATTCGTACCGTCTGGTTGGAGGCTACCAAGATGGAATATAAATCCAAGTTTAGGCATGAAAACACCTAGCAAAACCTGGAGAGTCATGCATACCTGTATAATTCTAACCTGCATCTTATATATCTAATTCACTCTGATAGCACTCAACATATGATATTAATAATATCTTCCTAGTCACCTTTGTGGTTTGAGCTTGCATTTTTACACAAATTAATGGGATTAAGTTTGCCCCTGGTTGCTGATTTATAGCATTCCATCAGAAACATGTCTGAGCTTTTTTTAATCCCTGACTTCAGTGGGCATAATGTTCCCACAAAGAACACACCACCGCATGTTTGACATTAAGCAGGGATCAATGGTAGGGCCTGCAATGGAAAGTAAAGAAATGCTGTGAAGCAAGAGGAATGACATTTCCGAATGTGAGCTAACACAAAAGTTGGACATTTAGTATGCTGACCTCTTGCTCACACCAGTCCTCATCAAGTGATCAGCAGTGGAAAGGGGGAGCAGTTTATAACTGGTTGCATCACTGGTATGGAGCAGCCACTTCACAGTATTGGAAACAAACTGCAGAGCGTCATAAACTCAGCAAGCCTACCCTCCATCGAAGAAATCTTCAAAAGGCGATGCCTCAAAAAAGCAGTATCCATCACTAAGGACCCCCACCTCCCAGGAGAGAGTCTCATTTCATTACTACCATCAGGAATGGGTACAGGAGCCTGAAAACAGGCACTCAATATTTTAAGAAACAGCTTCTTGCCCCCACCACCCTCGCCCCGCACCAACCTACGATCGGTCCATGAACCCTTAAACACAACCTCAGTATAAATCTCTTTTTGTAAGTTATAGTATATTCTGTGCATTGCTGCTGCAAAACAACAAATTTCATAACATAGGTCAGTGAAAATAAACCTGATTCTAATACTGATTCTGAAGTGTTTAAATGCAGAACATTTTCCACTTAAGCCTCAACTAATGAGCAGAAACGCATTCAACAAAATCAAAATTAAACGTGTTCCTTTCTAACATTTTAGTTGTAAAGTATAGAAATCAGGCATGAGGGCAAAAATGTGCTCACACGACAGAACAAAAGCTCACACAGAACTACTGTAAAAATACTCTTTAAGTTGGCCTATTGGAGTTTGTGAGTTTGCTGTGAAAAATTTAACCCCTTCTGCCTGCATTGACTATTCCCATCTGGTATCAGTGCATCACCTGAAAAGGTCTGAGTAATAGTGTAGAAAATTAAAAAGGTATGTTTGAACTAGATGATGTACAGGATAATTATGGCTCCTCAGATCACGGGCTAGAGAAGCCAATTACACATTTAAAATTATCTCTGACCATAATCCCCTCTGATAGAGTGTAGAAGGCTAGTGTTATATCTAAAAAGAAAGCAAATAATATTGTAACTTGTAAATAATAGAATGTGTGTGTGTGTGAGTGTGTGTGGGCGCATGTGTGTGTGTGTGCGTGTATGTATGAGTGAGTGTGTGTGTGTGGGTGCATGTGTGTATGAGTGTGTGTGTGCGTGTGTGTGTGTGAGAGTGAGTGTGTGCGTGTGTGTGTGTGAGAGTGAGTGTGTGCGTGAGAGTGAGTGTGAGTGTATGAGTGAGTGTGTGAATGTGAAAGTCATCATCTGAAAGCCAACCACAGATGGAAAATTTACACTTGAAATGTTCACAGATCATTGATTTATTTGTGAATTTTCAGGGTTATTTTGAATTTTGAATTTGAAATTGAATATATATAGTGGAAAGAAAATAAACTCTAGTCTTCAGCTGAAGTGTGGCAGTGAGCAACTTGATTAGTTATTGAAAGAAATCCACTTGACTAGAAATTATCCTGATTCTGTGGCCTAATTTCTTCTTATGCCACATGTCATTGTACAGCAGTGGACTCCTGCCTCTTACTAACTGAACTTGAAGCGGTGGCTTTACAATCATAAAAGTCAAAATTTTGAGTCAACATCTTCAAAATCATTATAAAAGTGTCTCTATGGCATGAACTGCAGTGATTTGAGAAAGCAGCATAATGTCATCTTCGCAAGGCTAAGCAGCACGGGTAATAAATGGTGGCCTTGTCAGCAACACCCACATCCCTGGGATGAAAAAGAAAACAGCACTCAGGTTGCGTGAGTGAGTAATACTACATGGAAAAAGTCATACCAAGTAAAATGTTTCAAAAATAAATCTTTGGAAATGTACTATAAATATATTGTTCTTTCTTCTCACCACGCACAACCTTCCTTAACACCACCTTATTTATAGAATTCCAAGGGTATTTCTTTTAAGTTGAACATTATCCTCTTTTTCTTGTCTCAGCAGCATTGAGCATGTGTAAAAGTCCTTTTTTATAAGGGGGCTTCTTCCCCCTTCCTTTTTCCATAGTAGGGGAATTAAGGGGAAAGGCAGGTAGGTGGAGATGAGTCCATGGTCAGCTCAGCCATGATCTTATTGAATGACAGAGCAGGCTCGACGGGCCAGATGTCCTAGTCCTGCTCCTATTTCTTATGTTCTTCCCAGTCTTGATGAAGGGTCTCAGCCTGAAATGTTGACTGTTTATTCCTCCCCATAGACTCTGGCTGACCTGTTAGGTTCTTCCGGCATTTTGTGTATGTTGCTCTAGATTTGCAGCATTTGCAGAATCTCTTAAGCTAATACTTTTTTATACTGGCTCATTGAGGATGAAGCTGAGGTCTGTTGTGACTAGGTTGTGAAATTTCTGCTGTGCAGATTTCCTTTCTCATTAACTTCAGTTGATGAAAATCAACTTCAACACTATTGCGACTCCTGAGAGAAAATTTCATTGTAATTCTAAAGCAAAAAAACCATGGTGGATTTGTCTGATGAGTTCAATGACTTTAAAATGTCAGCTGTGTTTCTCATTCGTCATGTCATGCCATAAAGTTACATGGCAGGCAATACAGTCCAACTGGTCCATGCTGACTGTGGTGTCCAGCAAGCTGGTCTCATTTGTCCATCCATGGCCCTCCAATCCATGTACTTGGACAACTGTCTTGTGAATATTGTTGCTGTATGTACCTCTCTGTTCTACTTACTTATTCTTAATATATTTCTTATTATACTAATAGTAATTTTTGAATCTATTGCAATGTATTGCTGCCGCAAACCAATACATTTTGCAACGTAAGTCTGTGATAATAAACCTGATTCTGATTGTGAGAAAGGAAAGGTAACTTACATTTTCAAGGTGCTGCTGATAAATTGGAGGCCCTCCATTGGTCGGGGTTGAGCATGGTTGCCGTGTCCTAGCTATTAGAGCAAGCCAGTACAGAAGCCAGGGCAGTACGATATGGAGAGCAAGTGTTTGTCCATACATTGGCCTCCCCCTCTTCACACAGCTTATGAATTCAAAGGATGGCCAGAGGCTGATACAGTTTGGCACCGGCGGCATTGCAGGAGTTGCCAGTCAACATTGAACTCAACATTGGACTGCCTTGGCAACTCTAGCTCCGGATTTTCCTTGGGGTTTGCCCTGCAAGCGTTCCCCATGAATAGGTATAGATGCAAGGCAGCGGAATTTTGAGATCAGAGTTTTCCTTCTCGTCGATGAGCTGCCAACCTCGGCTGATGAGCCCCACCTGCTTGGAGTGACTTGGTTAAGGTGTCAGTAACCTGCCTCTGCCCCTACTCCTGTCAGTGGAAACAGTTCCACCAGGCTTAGTAGCTAGGCCACACGTGAAGGCCAGGAGCCTTGGTTGTCAGAGGCTATTTGAGACGCACATCATTGAGAACATTTAATACACAGTGGGAGCTCATCCCCACTCCTTTGGCTATGACAACCTTCAGGAACCTGCTGATTAATAAAATCTAGATTTACAATGTTTCAGTTAAATCATAATTTAAAACAATTTAAGATTTGCCAAAGGAAATCTGAGCTGGGGGACTTTACTTATCTCTGTGTGTTGATTTATCTTTAATGGAATTCCAGAACAGTACTAGTATTTCAGTGTCATGACTTTAGGATAATATTCCACCATCTTTACCTGGGTTATCTTTGAATGACGCATGCAGACAGCTGCAATCTATCACATATCTCCACAGTTGCATGAGGCAGTCAGTAAGTTGTATATAGACCAGAGAAAGAGAACAGAAGCAATAGGCCATTTTGCCCTTTGAGTCTCCTTAAGACATAGGAGTAGAAAAAGGCCATTCGGTTCATCGAGTCTGCCTTGCTATTCAATCATGGCTGATTTATTATCCATCTCAACCCTGTAACTTTTGACACCCTTATTAATCAAGAACTTACAACTATGAAGCTATTGACTCCTGGATGGCTACATGGAGCTTAGAAGAATAGAGGGCTATGGGTAAAGCCTAGGTAGTTCCAAGGTGGGGACATGTTCAGCACAGCTTTGTGGGCCAAAGGGCCTGTATTGTGCTGTAGGTTTTCTGTTTCTATCAACCTCCGCTTTAAATATACTCAATGACTTGGCCTCCAGAGACATCTTTGGCGATGAATTCCGGAGCTTCACCACCTATTGGATAAAGAAGTTCCTCCTCACCTCTCAGCTTCTTTGACACTTCTTCAGAACTGGCCAAATTTTGTGTGTGTTGCTTTGATTTCCAGCATCTGCAGATTTTCTCTTGTTTGTGAGTCAGATTCTCAACCTTGTTCCTTCTTTCTCCGTATATCTTTGTTTTCAGTCCTAAGGATTATATCTAACTCCCTCCTGGGTATATTTAATCATTTAGCTTCAGCCGCTTTCTATGTGGAGAGTTCCAGTGCTTCACCATCTTTGGGGGAAGAGATAATCTCCTCACTTCAGTCCTCTGCAGCTTACACCTCAGGGCTACAGTTCCCAACATTTTTAAGCCATGGACCCCTACCATTAATTGAGGGGTCTGTGGACCCCAGGTCAGGAACCCCTGCCTTAGAGATTGGGAACAACTATCCAACAATTATTTTGTCCAGTCCTGGTAGGATTTTATAGGCTTCTATAAGATCCCGTCTCATTCTTCTGAAGTTAATAAATAGATGTCTATTTGATCTAATAATCCCATCTGTTTCTTAAAACACCATTTCTTTTACACTGGTTTCATTCAGTCCCTCTAGGTATGAAGCAAAGTGCAGAAACAACCCCAGCACTTTTGGAACAGATGTCAACAGATTAACCAAGCTGCAGAAAAAGAAAGCAGAGGGAGAATATCTCTTAGTATCTCTCCTTTCAGTTAGTCCTGACGAAGGGTCTCGGCCCGAAATGACAACAGTGCTTCTCCCTATAGATGCTGCCTGGCCTGCTGTGTTCCACCAGCATTTTGTGTGTGTAGAGGGAGAATAATGTAGGAAAAGTGGAAATGGCCACTTTTTTGGGGGGAAAATAGGAAATTAACAAATCCTATAAAGTTAATATACAAGGATGGAAGCAATTTGAAAGCCAGGGTTTCAAAGCCGAAACATTGATAATTCCTTCTCCGCGCTTCCCCCCCATATCTGTCCCAGAGATGCTGCTCGATAATCTGGGTCCCTCCAACAGATTGTTTGATCCTCCAGATTCCAGTTTCTTATGTCTCCATATTGATATTGGCCTATTATTATCACATTTACAGTCAAAGTCTTTTCTTTGTATGTCATCTAGACAGACCATTCTGTTCCTTCAGGTCAGGGATTCCCAGCCTCGAGTTCATGGACCCCTTGGTTAATGGTAGGGTTTCATGGCATAGAAAAAGTTGGGAACCTCTGCTTTGAGAACGTTCTTTAAACTTTTCTTCTCTTTACCTGGTCTCTTCCCAAATAAGGTGGGTAAACACTGGTTCAAGAATAACTGACAACATGGTTAACAATATCGTGGCTGTAAATTGAATTGCTTGTTCAGTAACTGTGTTGCAGTACTGTACGTTCCTGGCTCTTAATCTAACTCAAGTAAAGTGCCAGTGATTTTACAATGACTCAGCCACATTTTGAAGGTATTTATTGCATTTAAATACTGCATCTCCTCTTAAGATACTTATCTTAGCTGGGGAGTTTTTTGAGTTCTTGAGGACTCTGATATTTTAGTGTTTACATTGTTTTAGTTGAGTGCTTTTATCCTGTTCATTCATCTTAATTAAATGAGTGCAATTTTGATATCAGCACTATTTTTAAAAATTAACTTTATTTGTCACATGTATACTTAAACATGATGAAACACATCATTTGTGTCAATGACAAACGCCGTCCAAATATGTGCTGGGGAGGGGGAGCCTGGACATGTCATTGTGCTTTTGGTGCCAACATAGCATGTCCACAGCTTACTAATCCTAACCCTGTGTGCTTGGAATGTGGGAGGAAGTTGGAGCAGTCAGAGGGATGTCAGGCAGTCACGGTGAGAACGTACAAACTCTTTGATTTACAGCACCAGGAATTGAACACCAATCTCAAATTGTTGGAACCGGAGTAGTGTCACTCTAACTCTGTTACTGTGCTGCCCCATAACGTCTCTGTCAGCAGTACCCTGAGTTAATAATTTTCATGTTTACCAAAAGTATTGACTTTCAACAAGCTACACCAGCTCAATGCCCTCACCAGCCCTGTTCAACATCCTCAACGTACCTGCTCGAATGCTACATGCCCTTTGCTGCCACATGCTTTGATGAAGCAGGGCAGCTTTAATTTCTTGTGAATGGCCTGGTAGAGTTGATCCAATTGCTTGAGTTGGCCATAGTGGCAGCTCCATTTTTTTTTTATAAAATGGTCTTTTTCATTGTTTATCAGAAAAAGCATTATAGCTTATCAAGTAATTGCCAATATGCCAATCTCACATAGCTCAACTTTGTTACATCATGCCTTAGATGTGGATCTGACTTCCATTATTGAGTGAATATGAAACTTCACGTTGGGGATCCACGTCAGTGGCTGATAAGGCATTGCCATGCACAGGAAGCTATTTGCAATGGAAATGTTCTTTGCAACAACATTGCAGAATAAAAATTGAACATGAGACATAAAAGAATACTGCAATTAGCTCCGTGACTATTGTGAGACCTAGAAAGAAGGTTTTCAGAGACCGTGGGTAGCTAGTTGTTACCACTCTTGGGGAGAGGGTACACAATCCTGAAAACACATACCCAATGATTCAGGTACAGCTCTTCCTCTCTTCCTTTTCCAAATGGTCCAGGAACATATGAACACATCCTCATTATTCCTTTCTTTTACTAATTGTTGTAATTTACACCAGTTTTGTGTCTTTTGTATTGTTCTGCTGCTGCAAAGCATCAAATTCCATGACTTACCTGTATGTCAGTGATAATAGACACGAGTCTAATTCTGCTGCTGTGAAATTCAGATTTCACACTATATAAATCACCGACCGTAAAATCTGATGCTGAGCTGATGGCGATTGTGATTAGCTCCAGCACTAGACATTATGGGTAAAGCCCTCCCCACCATTGATCACATCTACATGAGGACAGCATCCATTGTCTGAGACCTCCACCACCCAAGGCATGCTCTCTTCTCATTGCTGCCATCAGGAAGAAAGTACAGGAGTCTCAGGACTCACACCACCAGGTTCAGGAAGAATTATTACAACTCAACCATTAGGCTCTTGAACCAAAAGGGATGACTTCACTCAACTTCACTTCCCCCATCACTGAAAACTTCCCACAACCTGTGGACTCTCCTTCAGGGAGGTTGGGGATGTTGTGGATCGTGTGGAGGGCTGTCAGAGGTTACAGCGGGACATTGATAGGTTGCAAACTTGGTTGAGAAGTGGCAGATGGAGTTCAACCCAGATAAGTATGAAGTGGTTCATTTTGGTAGGTCAAATATGATGGTAGAATACAGTATAGTATTAATGGTAAGTCTCTTGGCAGTGTGGAGTATCAGAGGGATCTTGAGGTCCAAGTATACAGGACACTCAAAGCAGCTGCACCGGTTGACTCTGGTTAAGAAGGCATACGGTATATTGGCCTTCATCAATCGTGGAATTGAATTTAGGAGCTGAGAGGGAATGTTGCAGCTACATAGGACCCTGGTCAGACCCCGCTTGGAGTACTGTGCTCAGTTCTGGTCACCTCACTACAGGAAGGATGTAGAAGCCATAGAAAGGATGCAGAGAAGACTTACAAGGTTATTGTCTGGATTGGGGAGCATGCCTTATGAGAATAGGTTGAATGAACTCAGCCTTTTCTGCTTGGAGCAAAGGAGGATAAGAAGTGACCTGATAGAGGTGTATAAAATGATGAGAGGCATTGATGTGTGGATAGTCAGAGGTATTTTCCCAGGGCTGAAATAATTGCCACAAGGGGACACAGGTTTAAGGTGCTGGGGAGTAGGTACAGAGGAGATGTCAGCGATAAGTTTTTTACTCACTTGTAAGGCCAGTGATGTTGTGGGGGTGGAACTGGACTCTCTGCCGGTGGTGTCTGAAAAGAGGATGCTGTCCAAGTTGCATGCCATCTTGGACAATGACTCCCATCCACTCCATAATGTACTGGTTAGGCACAGGAGTACATTCAGCCAGAGACTCATTCCACCGAGATGTAGCACTGAGCGTCATAGGATGTCATTCCTGCCTGTGGCCATCAAACTTTACAACTCCTCCCTCGGAGTGTCAGACACCCTGTGCCAATAGGCTGGTCCTGGACTTATTTCCACTTGGCATGATTTACTTATTATTATTTAATTATTTATGGTTTTATATTGCTGTATTTCTTCACTATTCTTGGTTGGTGCGGCTGTAACGAAACCCAATTTCCCTCGAGATCAATAAAGTATGTCTGTCTGTCTGTCTGTACTCAAGAGTGGTGAGTGCGTGGAATGGGCTTCTGGCAACGGTAGTGGAGGTGGATGCGCTAGGGTCTTTTAAGAGGCTTTTAGATAGGTACATGGAGCTTAATAAAACAGAGGGCTATAGGTAAGCCTAGTAATTTCTAAGGTAGGGACATGTTTGGCACAACTTTGTGGGCTGAAGGGCCTGTATCGTGCTGTCAGTTTTCTATGTTTCACCTCATGTTCTCAATATTTATTGCTTATTTATTTATTATCATTCTTTCTTTCTTTTTGTATTTGCACAGTTTGTGCCTTTTGCACACTGGTTGAATGGCCAAGTTGGTGCAGTCTTTTATTGATTCTGTTATGGTTATTATTCTGTAGATTTATTGAATAATACCTGCAAGGTTGTAAAAGGTGATAATAAATTTACTTTGACCTTTGACTATGCAGCCAGCTTCTGAGCACACTGGTCTACTTCAGGTAGCGACAAGATCATGAAGTGCTCCAGGACATAGTAATTATTGTAGCTGTTGGAATCCATGGTCTTCTCCAAAATATGCTCATTAGATCCACAATGCTGTCATCTCCAGCAGACTATGGCTGTTTTGCTGGACAGCAGTCCACTCCATGAAGCTCTGGTTAGCTTCAGGATACTGTGGTTAGCTCAAAGGCATCATACTCATAATTAGCTTTGTTCTAGTTAGCTAGTTATCACCAGAAGATATGGCCGATGCCAGGATGCTGAGTTTGTCTCTGGAAACCTTGTTTAGCTCCAGCAGACAGAGTTTGGCCTCGGGAAACATTGTTTTGTTTCTGGGAGCTGTACTTGGTTTCACAAGAGAGTACTTTTCTATCGGAAACTGTTTACTATTTATTTATGCATCTATATATTACAATTCTGGAAAAAGTAATTTGGCCCATGAGGCGCATGCTGACTGCCTACAGGGCAATTCCATCAGTCCCATCCCTCCCTTCATATTTCTTGGATTCCTGTAGCTTATTCACTCTTATATATACAACACCACTCCTTTGACATCTTTTACACTTGGCAACACTAATTAATTCACCAGTTGGTCTTCAGGATGTGGGAGGAAACTGGAGAATGTAGCAGAAACCCATGGCGTCAAAGGGAGAGCTTGCAGGCTCCTCAGAGACAGGGATCATGATTGAAACCGGGCTCCAGAGGACACGGACAATCCAATATTAACAATAACTCCATGAAACAGGATTTTACTCTGTAGAATTTTCCCCAGTAAATATGTATGGCCTTAGGAAATATAATTATCTCCAGGAAACAATGTTAGGTTCCACTTATTCTCTCCCACACACCAATTAACTCTGTTTTGATTCTTTTCCACCTCTCTAAGGGATAATTTACAGTAGTCAATTAGAACGCCAGCATGTGTTTGGGATGTGGGAGGAAGCTGGAACCACCAGATAGCAATGAGAATACATCCTCCACAAATACAGCACCTAGGGTCAGGATTGAAGAACCATTTCTGGTGATGTGTTTGTCAAGCTACAGGAGACATCATTTAGCATACAGAAACAGCATTTGACTTCAGAAAACAGTATCTGACCCAGGAAAAAAGATTGTGGCTCTTGGGAAAGGCATAGGATATACTCTGGTCCTATTGCGGGCAAATGAGATTAGTGTAGATGATCAGAAAGGGATTGTGGGCTGAAGGACTTGTTTCTGTGCTGTGGCAGTTTATGTATGACTCAATGTAACAGTGTTTGGCTCATGAAAACAAAATTCAGGTAAAGGAATTTGTCTCCAGGGGAAAAAAAATTGTTGCTTGGAACACTGTTAGACTCCAAGAATGAAGGCAATTCCAAGTGACAAAGTTCAAAGTTTGAAGTAAACTTATTGTCAAAGTATATATATGGCACCATATCCAACCTTGAGATTAATTTTCCTGCGGCCATACACAATAAATCCAAGAGTTAACTCAAAGTGATTACAATTGGTACCCAAAACGTGGCTATCTCCAGAACACTTTGAATGATTTGCAGATTTTGATTGTACTTAGTGGGATTGCGAACATGAATAAAAACGTCCAGATTATTCCCACAATTGAATGGTGTCATATATATGTTCATGTGTATTAGTCATATAAATAGCCCTGTGTAGAGGAGTGTGGAGCACGATCAAAGAGAATGACATGTAAGTGCTTTTGAATGAATCACGACAGCACATTTTGAGGCCTTTTTAAAATAATGCTGCATGAGGTGTTTAGCTGAATCATGAAACACACAATAGGCAATTATATTCTTCAGAAAAGTTGCTGCTTGGGTGTTAACCCACATATTCCCTAAATACTCACTGAAAATGACTAGAAAATTATTTACTACAGCACCACAAGCATTATAATTTCTACAACAATACTTTTAGTTGCATAACTTTGCAAAAAGTGTTCAGATATAGGATTATACAGCACAGCAAAGCTCTTTCAGCCTGGCTCATCCATCAGCCCTTACCCACCTGAGCTAGCCTGCATTTGCTCCATTTCCTTTTTGATTGACGCAGCTCTTTAAAAGCCTTTTAATTTCATCATTTTTATCATTGCCTTGTCATGTTAAGAAGTCAATTTCCATTTTTATTGCCATCTCCATTTATTTTCCATTAATTTAATTTTAATTCCATATGTAATTATCCATGTGTGGCTTACTAATAATAAATATACACACACTGGCCACTTTATTAGGTACAGGAGGTACCTAATAGGAGTGTCTACCGAGTGTATTTTTGTGGTTGGCTGCTGCTGTCTCCCACCCACTTTTTGGTTCAACATGCTGTGTATTCAGAGATGCTTTCTGCACACCGCTACTGTAACGTGTGGTTATTTGTGTTACTGTCGCCTTCCTGTTAGATTGATCCGGTCCGGCCAATCTCCTCTGACTTCTCTCATTAACAAGTTGTTTTCGCCCACATAACTGCTACTCACTGGATGTTTTTTTTACTGTAAACTCTAGAGACTGGCTTGCTGAAAACTCCAAGGCAATCAGCGGTTTTTGAGATATTTGAACCACCTCATCTGGCACCAATGGTCTACAGTCAAAATAACTTCAATCACATTTCTTCCCCATTCTGACATTTGGTATGAACAACAAAATGAACCTCTTGACCATGACTGAATGCTTTTATACATTAAGTTGCTGCCACATAATTGGCTGATTAGATATCTGCATTAATCATCAGGTGTACCTAATAAAGTGACCACAGAGTGTAATATCCAATAGTCTGTAAAAACCTGGAAGAGGTGAAGTTAAATGCATGAATTTAGTAGCAATCCTTTATGTTAATCTTCATTTCAAATTTCCCATTGTCTTAACTCTACTAATCTTCTTTGGTTCCATAAATCCTCAATTTGTTCATCCCTTCATTTTAATCATTCCAGCATTGGCTAGGTTACCTTCAGCCGTAGAACTGCAGGGTCTGAAATGTCCTTCCTGAAACAACGTTTCCTCTCCATCACTCCCTTCCTTCTTTAAAGTCGTTATACAAAACGAAACTTTTGATCAACTTTTCATCAACCATTTTGATCATTCCTGCTATTAGGATAGATTTAGAGACCTCTCACCTGAATCCGCAAGCCCGGTTATAACTTTGGCCTGGTTTCCGATTCGTGCTGTGTTCCAGCACAGATACTAGCAGGTTGAATATTGACATCCTGGGTTGTTGCCTGCCGGTAACCACAACAGGCCTGCTTCATAAGTGTTGTTTCACCCATGAGAGCACACCAATGTATTCTTAACCTGCATATATACAAAAAAATGCTCTGCAAATTCATGGTTTAATCTTTATCAATTAAAATAGAATTTATTTTGAGACAGTGTATGTTCAAAAGCATCCCTTTGAAACCCTATTTCTAATTTAAAATAGTCTCCTTACCTCAATGTTGTTTGCAGTGTGACAAAAGAGCTAATTGACAATTAACTATACACCTAAGGTCAGGAACCACACTGTAACCACAACCCACAGAATGAGTTAAAAATAACCCACTTTAGGATAAATATTTAACTTACTGCACTGTATTTTATTTATTTCACAAATGCACATATTTTAGGGCTGGGATATAATTTGCGGTGACTATTTGAGTTACTTCATCTCTCTTGCTGTGGATATTTTAATATGCCAAGCAATTTTAATGACATTGAAATCGTGCAAATGCCACTATTGTAAGATGCTTGTTGGGCAAAGGACGAACCTTAATACACTGAGAATTCACTGTTATCTGAGGGATAATGCAAGCTAAATCTGGTTCATGTGAGCCAATTACAGCAACCATTGCAGGTTTTAAAATCTTTTACTTTCAAATCTCTTACTATCTTTCCTTTTGGTTAGTCCTGATGAAGGGTCTCGGCCCGAAACGTCGATAGCGCTTCTCCCTATAGAAGCTGCCTGGCCTGCGGTGTGCCACCAGCATTTTGTGTGTGTTGCAGGTTTTTAAACATTTTTTTGGGAGGTTTTGATGTCACTGCCAAGGACCTCACTTATGCTTCTTCTTATTTGGAGAAATTTGTGGTAAGCCATCTCCCAAAATGCTTTCTAGTGATGGTGCATCAATGATGCTGTTGGATAGAGTGCTTCAGGATTTAGACTCCGAGAGCAAAGCAGTAACAGTGTGGTTACAAATCAGAATGGTTAAGACCATTCTGGAGGGAAATCTACACACTGTGCCTGCTGGCCTTGTCCTTTCTAGTGGTAAGTGGCATGAATTTTGGAAGTGCTGTTGTAACAGTCCTGGTTAGTAACTACAGAGTATTTCCCCGGTGGTATGTAGTATATATCACAGGCACTGTGCTCCAATGGTGCACAGAACGGATGTTTAAGATGTTACGATAGCCATCAAATAGACCACCTCCTACTGTATGATGCCAATAGTGATATCAGAGCTGGAGTTTTCCAGACAAGTATATAGCCTTGTAGATAGTGGAAAGGCTTTGGGAATCAGGAATTGAACTCCTCTCTGAAAGATACTCAGCCTCTGGTATTTATGTAGATGCTCAGTTGAATCGTTGGTTACTCTCTCTCCCATCCTACCACTAGGTAGGGGCTGGATTTGGCTATTGAATTTCAATGGTAGATAAACACTCCCTGTGTTGGGAATAGTTGTTGCCTGGTAATGAATGTTACTTGCGTCTTCAGCCCATGTCTATGGGTTGTCTAGGTTGTACTGCATGCAAGGATGGACTGAAGGCATATTCTGAGGAGTCACAAATGGAACTCAGCACTCCCATTTTCAACCTTATGATGAGAGCTATGCCTATGCGATAGCCTTGAGTAATTACTGCAATAAAATCCAAGGGATGACTGACCTCCAGTGATCACAGCCACTTTCTTTTGTGTGAGGTGTGACTCCAGACATTGGAATGGTTCCTCTTTGATACTCATTAACTTCAGTTTTACCAGAACTCCTTGATGCCACATTCAGTCAACTGCTGCCTTAATTTGAAGGCCAGCTGCTCTCACCCCACAGCTGAAATTTAGCTCTTGCGTCCACTTTCAGATTATGGCTGTGATGAGATGTGGAGGCGAGTGGCCCTTGCAATATTCTGAGTGGGTCCCACTTAGCAGGTCATTGATAAGTAAATACAACCTGGTAGCAATTTCAGCAGCACCTTCTATCATGTTGATGGCGAATGACAGTAAACTGGTTAGGCAGTGATCACCTACAATGTATTTGCCCTGTTTCCTGTGGTTCCAACAATCTCAATTGTTTGCTTATGTTGTATGGTATTCCTTCATTGCTGTTTTTTCATATTCATATGGTCTGTGTCTACAACTTTGTTTAAATGTAAATTTGTTTGAAATCAATGTAATTCTACATCTTGTATCACCATCACAGTGGTGAAAATTTTGGGCTGATTGATAACAATGATGCTATTTTATTTTATTCATGAAAATGCATCCAAGTGTTCCATCTAGTGTACAGTCATATTAATGCACAAGTGATTGGCCTTTCCCACTTTATCTCTTCTACCGTGAAATTCAAGGCAGCAATGCATCCCCATTTTGAATGGTTTGTAAATGGATTAAGTAATAACACCATACAACAAACCTAGAAGTTTTAATTTTGAATTTCACTGTGTCAAGTTATGAAATTAGATTTTATAGACCAAGTAATTTGTGCCTCAGTTCGAGGAAAATTGACAATGAAAGCTGCTGGATTGTCATAAAATTCCAGCTTTTTCCCAGTCAATTTACTGAATGTCCTTTCAAGTTGCCTAGGAGGTGTGTTAGTTGTAAAAACTCCTGGCAGCAGAGGTGGCTCAATCACCTGTACAAAGCATCTAATAATGGACAGGAGTCAAAGAATGAAAAGACTTCTCTGGGGATTTGGACCCAAGGACTCAACTTGAGTATTGTTACTCGCTTCTATTGTTTTCATGAGTTGTTTTTTTTTCTCTTTCTCTGTGGGTAGTGGGGTTGGTCTTAATTTTTTTTTAATTGGGTTATTTCCGATTCCTTGCTTTGCTACTGCCTGTAAGCAAACAAATCTCAACGTTGTATAATTTATATATTTGTAGATAATAAATGCACTTTAAATCTTTGAATGATAAACCACATATGCTGGAAATCTGAATTAAATACAGAAAATTATGGAGGCATTCAGCAAGTCAGGAGAAAACGCCAACTTTGTTTCCCTCTCAACAAAAGTATTTTCTGTTTTATTCTAGTTTAGCAATATGAACACTGTTGTAATCTGACAACAAATATAAAAAAGTGGAGCTTAAATTGAGTGGATATACAAGAATAATAATATTACTATTCATACAAAACCAATTTGTAAGTTATATGCCTGTGATATTGAACCTGATTCTGAAGTCAGAGCTAGTCGGAAGTTATCTTTCCTCTTCTAGCAAGTATTGTGCGAATAGTTTTGTTCAGTGATCCACAGGGATTCGCCAAAGGGCAAATCTGTTGTGTGATGGAACACACTCCACTTGCAAAAGAGGTTAAGGGCTGTAATGAAACAAGAAGCTCAGAAATAATCAGAGCAAAATAATCTGCTCGATGACCACCTTATTCACACTGAAGAAGTAATCTTACAAATATCTTCATGTAAATGCAGTACACTGAGCACTCCACAACAAATTGCCTGCACTTCTGCAGCTAAGCTTTCCCAAGCATGAAGGGTAGCAACAACCTGCACGTCAAAGGTTATCTAAACTTTGATTAGCATTTCCAATACCTTATGTAAAATTCTTCACTCTCTTACTTTGGAGGATCTGACATACATAGCAAGTTCCTAATATTACTGGTAGAAAATTCACTGGTTTCATTCCAAGGAAAAGAAGGAATAATAGAGCTGTTAGAGAGTGGAATCTCCAGTTTCTTCCAAGAGTACGTGGAATACAATAGACAAGGAGCAAGCTTAGTTCTTGTTATTTTCACATAATGTTATGAAATGGAAGAGACAATGTGCATAAAGTAGGCTCCCATATATGGAAATAATATAAATAACCATATTATCTGTCTATATTGAGGAATAAGTAGTGGCTGTAAGAATTCATTTATCTTATTCTAATACTGCCACAGGGACTTTTACATGTACATGAAACATTGGCTGCTCATACAAAGGTAAAGAACCACTGCCGGTTACACTGATGGTAGAGTGCCATCCTCTGTTCCTTGGAGGCAGTGAGACAGTGACATCAACTTGGCTTAAGGATATTATGCAGATATATTCCAAATTACTTCCCACTTCAATTTAATCTGCTGGGAAGAAATAAATTAACTCTTCAGGTCAGACCACTGTTGACAGGTCAGTGACTGAAATGTGGAGCCTCTCTCTCACCTCCCCCCCCCCCTCCACCACAGTATGTGTGTGCGCACGAACACACACACACACACACACACACACACACACACACACACACACACACACACACACACACACACACACACACTCGCGCTCTCTCTCTCTCTTGCTGAGCATCTCTGGCACTTTCTGGGTTTGGTTTCAGATTTCCAGCATATACAGTTTTATTTTGCTTCAAAGTGGAAAATTGGCAAGATATATCGTTTTTGCAAAAATGAAGACAAATCCAAACTAGCTAGTTTTCACCAAATTAATTTTTTTTGAAATTTAGTCAGTTAAAATAAAATTAACTAAAGGGCTTATAGTTTTGTATCTTTTTAATATTCCAAAAATAATAGAAAAAAATTAACATTTTGGATTTAAAAATAAAAGTTAAAATATACAATCAAGAATTAAATATCTTCATTCATGATGTCACAGTCTACTTTAGGAGCAAGATCCCTAAACTAATCGTCTTTTCTTTCCTAAGGTCCTGGAGTTGTTCTTTATCTGTGTCAGTCCAGGTATTTCATGCTGCTGTACCTTGGTGGACCCTGGACTCTTTGCTTGTGGGTGGCGTATAGGAGAGGGACTCAGCAAACTTGCTGTGTGCTCTGGTTGTTCAACCACAGACTTTGTGAGCCTTAGTGGCTCCAGTGAAGTTTGGGAAAGGTGCTGCTGCATGGACAGACGTATCTCTGAAATGTTTTGAGCCATTTCCTGGGTGTGAAGGACCAGCCGTTGATTCTGCAACACCAACTCTCTGGTGCTGTCCGCCATTCCCTTCGTCTGCTGGGCCAGCTGATGGGTCTGCTGAGCAACCAAGTGAGTTCCATGCGCTAGCTCCCGGGTTGCTTTTATGAGGTCCTGCATCAGTGGTTGGAATCCTTCCCAAAAATCTCTCAAGAGCGCAGTCTGCTGATTCTGAGAAGCAAGCAGTTGCCTATCGAACTCATTCATTGAGCTGTCGTTGGGTGGTGGGCAGGAATCCCTGTGAGAGGGGAATGGCTCTGGCAACGAGGATGGCACGTGAGGGGATGAGGGAGATTCTGAGGGTGGTGTCCAACTTCTTGCTCCATCCTCCTGGGAAATGGCATGCAGTCCTGATGGTCCAGCCTCCGCCGCAATGCGTCCTCTTTCCTCCTTTACTGTGAAAAAATCATTTAAATCACTTGAAATCCAATCAACCATTAAGATCTATATTGTTTAACGTTAATTTTTAAAAATCAAGCTTATCACTGAAAATAGTAACAAACTTTGAAAAATAATGCTTTTAAGTGAGTCTTTGAGCAGGCCAATTCCATGGAATGCATGCTGTGAAACAATCACTAGAATCATTATGTAAACCATCTGCAGACTTTTCAGTGTTTATTTTTTCTTAAGCATTTCATTAACACTTAAGTTAAAAATCCTCACCTTTCAGGGCCTAGGTGCAATTAAAAACATGTTAAAGTACTGCAGTTTCCTCTAATTATAAACACTGCAAATTGTCAAGAAAGATTATTTCAGAGCAACATTATCCTTTTAATTTGAAAAACAAATCAATTTATAATTGCAATAGACACTTATTAACTTTTACAGTCATTTAGAACACAATCGGTTTTTAGCTCCAAAGGTTATGAACTCAGATAATCCTTTTAAGACCTAAGAAAATATCTTCCTATGAAATGGCAGCACTGGTATAGAGGTTAGCTTAATGCTTGACCATGCCAGAGATCACCGATAGGGTTTGATTACTCCCTCTGCCTGCAAGATTTCTCCCTGTGACCGCGCAGGATTGCTCTGGGTGCACCAGTTTCTTCCCACATCCCAAAGGCATACACAACATCCCAAACTCCAAGTATACGAATCAATCGATTCTCCTTTGTCTTTTCTGCTTGACAATTTCTCACAGAATTCCAATCAGATTTGTCAGGCAAGATTTTCCCTTGAGGAAACCATGCTGCCTACAGGCTATTGTACCATGTGTCTCCAAGTATCCTACGACTTCATCATCATTAACCGACTCCTATATCTTCCCAGCCACTGAGGTCAGACTAACTGTCCTATAATTTCCTTTCTACTGCCTCTCTCCCTTCTTGAAGAGCGGAGAGGCATTTGCAATTTTCCAGACCTCCAGAACCATTCTAGAATTAAGTGATTCTGTAAAGATCATTACTAATGCCTTCATGATCTCTTCAGCCAACTCTTTCAGAACTCTGGAGTGTAGACCATCTGGTCCAGGTGACTTAAAGTGGTGCTAGAAAGTTTGTGAACCCTGCAGAATTTCCTCTATTTCTGCACAAATATGACCTAAAATGTAATCAGATCTTCACATTTTCCTAAAGCTAGATAAAAAGAACCAAATTACATAAATAACATAAAAAGCATTATTCTTGTTCATTTATTTATTGAGAAAAATGATTCAATAATACATGTATTTGTTGGAAAAAGTATGTGAACCTTTGCTTTCAGTATCTGGTGTGACCCCCCCCCCCCCCTCCCCACCTTTTACAGCAATAACTTAAAGCAAATGTTTTCTGGTAACTGTCCATCTGTCCTGTACATTGACTTGGAGGGATTTTGCACCATTCCTTCTTACAAATCTCCTTCATCTTTGGGATGTTGGTGGGCTTCCTTGCATGAACTGCTTGCTTCAGTTCCTTCCACATTTCTATAGTATTAAGGTCAGCACTTTGACTCAGCCATTCCAAAACACAAATTTTCTTCTTTTTAGACCAATCTGTTGTTGATTTACTCTTGTCTTTCAGATCATCGTCTTGTTGCATCATCCAACTTCTATTAAGCTTCAGGTGACGGACTGCTAACTTGACATTTTCCTGCAAATTGGCTTGATAGGGTTTTGAATTCATTGTTCCCTCAATGATCACAAGCTGTCCAGGCCCTGAGGCAGCAAAGCAGCCCCAAACCATGATGCTCCTTCCACCATACTTCACAGTTGGGATTAGGTTTTGGTGCCCTTTTTCTTCCAAACATAGCAATGTGCATTTCGGCCAATAAGTTCAACTTTTGTCTCAGCTGTCCACAGAACATTGTCCCAGAGGGTTGAAGAACATTCAGGTGGTCTTTTGAAAACTTGAGATGTGCAGCAATGTTTTTTGTTTTGGAAAGCAGTGGCTTCCTCCATGGCGTCCTTCCATGAACACCATTCTTCTTCAGTGTTTACCTTATAGAGAGATTTCTGCAGGTCTTTTGCAGTTACCATGGGGTTCTTTTTCACCTCCTCCAGCACTGCTCATTGTGCTCTTGGTGTGATCTTTGCAGGATGCCCACTCATAGGGAGGGTAGACAATTCCTCTTACTGTGGACTGATGAACAGTCAGGTGTTTAGAAATGCTGTTGTAGTCTCTTCCAGCTTCATGCATCTCTACAATTCTTCTTCTTAGGTCTGCAGGAAGTTGTTTTTATCAAGGCATAGTGCACATAAACAGTTCTTGAGAAGAGCAGGCTCTGTCAGTAACGTGACTTTGTCTTTTTTATAGGGCAGGGCACCTCTACAACCTACATGTCCAATCTCATCTCATTGATTGGAACACCTGACTCCAAATAGCTTCTGCAGAAGCCATTACCCCAGAGGTTCACAAGCTTTTTCCAACAAATACATGTAATATTGGATTGTTTTTCTCAATAAATAAATGAACAAGTATAATGTATTTTGTGTTATTTATTTAAGTGGGTTCTCCATCTAATTTTAGGACTTATGTGATGATCTGATCACATTTTAGGTCATACTTCTGCAGAAATAGAGAAAATTCTACAGGGCTCACAAACTTTCTAGCACCTCTGTATCTAGCTTTAGACCTTTCAGTTTCCCAAGAACCTTCTCTCTAGTTATGGTAATTTCACATACTTTATGCCCCTTGTCTCCTGAAACTTTCACCATACTGCTAATGTCTTTCACCATGAAGAATAATGAAAAATACTTTTTCAGTTCATCTGCCATTTCATTGTCCCTTATTATTACCTCTCCAGCATCGTTTTCCAGCAGTATGATATCCACTCTCACCTCTCTTTTACACTTCATGCATCTGAAGAAACTTTTGCTATCCTCTTTAATATTATTGGCTAGTTTACTTTCATATTCCATCTTTACCTTCTTAATTACTTTTTTAGTTGCCTCCTGTAGGTATTTGAAAACTTTCCAGTCCTCTAATATTCCATTAATTTTTGTTCTATTATATGCCCTCTCTTTGGCTTTTATGTTGGCTTTGACGTCTCTTGAATACTTCTTCCTCTTTGGGATATATCCTGTGCCTTCTGAATTGCTTCCAGAAATTCCAGCCATTGCTGCTCTGCCGTCATCCCTGCCAGTGTTCTTTTCCAATCAATTCCGGTCAGCTCCTAGAAGCATAGAAACATAGAAAATAGGTGCAGGAGTAGGCCATTCGGCCCTTCGAGCCTGCACCGCCATTCAGTATGATCGTGGCTGATCATCCAACTCAGAACCCTGTACCTGCTTTCTCTCCATACCCCCGATCCCTTTAGCCATAAGGGCCATATCTAACTTCCTCTTAAATATAGCCAATGAACCAGCCTCGACTGTTTCCTGTGGCAGAGAATTCTGCAGGTTCACCACTCTCTGTGTGAAATTTTAAGAAGGAAATCCTCTTCTCTCGTGCCTCTGTAATTCCCTTTACTCCACTGTAATATACAGCTGACTTTAGCTTCTCCTCAACCTTCAAGGTAAACTCAATCATATTATGATCACTTTATCCTAAGGGTTCTTTTACTTTCTCATCAGTTCTGGTTCATTGCACAGCACCCAATCCAGAATAGCTGATCCTCTAATGGGCTCAACCATGAGCTGTTCCAAAAAGCCGTCTCATAAGCACTCTAGAAATTTCCCCTCCTGTAACCCAGCACCAACCGGATTTTCCCAAGCTACCTGCATATTGAAGTCCCACAGGACTATTGTAACATTGCCCTTTTAGATGCATTTTCTGCTTCCCATTGCAATTTGTAGGCCACATCCTTACTACTGTTTGGGGGTCTGTATACAACTCCCATCAGGGTCTTTTTACCCTTGTAGTTCCCTAGCTTGATCCATAATGATTCAACATCTTCTGACCCTATGTCACCTCTTTCAAATAATTTGATTTCAATTTTTTTTTTACCAACAGAGCAACGCTGCCCCCTCTGCCTCCCTGCCTGTCCTTCAAATACAATGTGTATCCTTGGACATTAAGCTCCCAGCTATAATCTCTCAGCCATGATTCAGTGATGCCTATAACATCATACCTGCCAATCTGCAATTGTGCTACAAGTTTACCTACCTTATTCCGTCTACTGCTCGCATTCAATTCAGCACCTTCAGTTCTGTATTCACCCTTTGCAATTTTGTCTGCCTTTCACATTCCAACTCAACCTGTTGACTGCAATTTTGCCCTATCAATATCCTCTCCTCAGTACACATTGCCTCTGTAAACCAGCTACCTCACCTTCAGGACTATTATCTGCCTTTGCTATGATATTTCTTGCATTGAAATACATGTAGCTCAGGACACTAGGTGCACCATGCTCTAACTTTTGATTCCTAACTTAACTCATTAAGGAGCTTAAGAAAGAAATTAGGAGCCAGAAGGGGCCATGAGAAGGCATTGGCAGGCAGAACTGAGGAAAACCCCAAAACATTCTACAAGTATGTGAAGAGCAAGAGGGTAAGGCGTGAAAGAATAGGACCAGTCAAATGAGACAGTGGGGAAGTGTGTATGGAACTGGAGGAAATGGCAGAGGTACTTAATGAATACTTTACTTCAGTATTCACTATGGAAAAGGATCTTAGTGATTGTAGTGATGACTTGCAGCAGACTGAAAAGCTTGAGCATGTAGATATTAATAAAGAGGATGTGCTGGAGCATTTTGGAAAGCATCAAGTTGGATAAGTCCCCGGGACCAGACGAAATGTACCCCAGGCTACTGTGGGAGGTGAGGGAGGAGATTGCTGAGCCTCTGGCGATGATCTTTGCATCATCAATGGGGATGGGAGAGGCTCCGGAGGACTGGAGGGTTGCGGATGTTGTTCCCTTATTCAAGGAAGGGACTAGAGATAGCCCAGGAAATTATAGACCAGTGAGTCTTACCTCAGAGGTTGGTAAGTTGACGGAGAAGATCCTGAAAGGCAGGATTTATAAATATTTGGAGAGGTATAATATGATTAGGAGTAGTCAGCATGGCTTTGTCAAGGGCAGGTCATGCCTTATGAGCTTGATTGAATTTTTTGAGGATGTGACTAAACACATTGATGAAAGTAGAGCAGTAAATGTAGTGTATATGGATTTCAGCAAGGCATTTGATAAGGTACCCCACGCAAGGCTTACTGAGAAAATAAGGACGAATGGGATCCAAGGGAACATTGCTTTGTGGATCCAGAACTGGCATGCTCACAGAAGGCAGAGAGTGGTTGTAGACAGGTCATATTCTACATGGAAGTCGGTGACCAGTGGTCTGCCTCAGGGATCTGTTCTGGGACCCTTACTCTTTGTGATTTTTATAAATGACCTGGATGAGGAAGTGGAGGGATGGTTTTGTAAGTTTGCTAATGAAACAAAGGTTGGAGGCGTTGTGGATAGTGTGGAGGGCTGTCAGAGGTTACAGTGGGACATCGAGAGGATGCAAAACTGAGCTGAGAAGTGGCAGATGGAGTTCAACCCAGATAAGTGTGAAGTAGTTCAGTTTGATAGATCAAATATGATGGCAGAATACAGTATAGTATTAATGGTAAGACTCTTGGCAGAGTGGAGGATCAGAGGGATCTTGGGGTCCAAGTCCATAGGACGCTCAAAGCAGCTGCGCAGGTTGACTCTGTGGTTAAGAAGGCGTATGGTGTATTGGCTTGGTGTATTGGTGGAATTGAATTTAGGAGCCGAGAGGTAATGTTGCAGCTATATAGGACCCTGGTCAGACCCCACTTGGAGTACTGTGCTCAGTTCTGGTCGCTTCACTACAGGAAGGATGTGGAAGTCATAGAAAGAGTGCAGAGGAGATTTACAAGGATGTTACGTGGATTGGGGAGCATGCCTTATGAGAATAGGTTGAATGAACTCAGCCTTTTCTCCTTGGAGCGACGGAAGATGAGAGGTGACTTGATAGAGATGTACAAGATGATGAGAGGTATTGATCATGTGGATAGTCAGAGGTTTTTTCCTAGGGCTGAAATGGCTGCCACAAGAGGTCACACACAGGTTTAAGGTGCTGGGGAGTAGGTACAGAGGAGATGTCAGGGGTAAGTTTATTACTCAGAGAGTGGTGAGTGTGTGGAATGGGCTGCTGGCGACGGTGGTGGAGGCGGATACGATAGTGTCTTTTAAGACGCTTTTAGTTAGGTACATGGAGCTTAGTAAAATAGAGGGCTATAGGTAAGCCTAGTAATTTCTGAGGTAGGGACATATTCAGCACAATTTTGTGGGCCGAAGGGCCTGTATTGTGCTGTAGGTTTTCTATGTTTTCTAACTAAATTGGGGGTGACCAAGTGGCTGTATTTGGCGAAGTGCAGCTCTCCACAAAGATTGTCAACTGGAAGAGCTTAGAGAGAAGGAAAGGATCTGAAAACAAGGATGAAGTTTTAAAACCGAGCCATTGTTTAACTGGAAGGTGACAAGCATTGGGCTGATGTGGAGCAATGTTTGCTGTTGCTGAAAATACTGCCACCAAATCTGCCAACAATACAAAAATAGATTGGCTTGCAAACTCTGAAAAAAGACTCAAAAATACCTGAAAAGAGACATACCTGTAGAAAGGTGAAGAAGTTTACCGATGGAGTGATAGGAGAAAATATGAGGATATCCACTTTCAAAGAAAGAGAAAGCAAATTATGATTTAAGTGTAGGGAAACTCTAAAATTCTGTGGTCACAGTATGTGGAACACAATAGATTAACAGGCAGGCCCATCGGGTATTTAGGAATATGGCCTTCATTGCAAGAGTATGGGACAGAAAGGTAAGGAAAAAAAAAATCGACACAACTTTACAAAGACCAAACCCAGAGTTCTGTATGCAATTTTTGTTTCAACATTTAAGGAACAATATGCCTGTATTGGAGGCAGAGAAGATTCACCAAGTGGATTCCTGGGACGTAGATTGGCATTCGGTGAGCAAGTTGAGGCAATACTATGAGAACACAGAAGAATGAGAGGTGATCCTTTTAAAAATTATAAGATTTTCTTATGATCTTATAAGAATTATAACAGGATTATAATAAAATTATAAAAAGTAAGAAAATTACAAGCAGCACACACAAAATGCTAGAGGGACTCGGCAGGTCAGGCAGCATCTATGGAAATGAATAAACAGTTGACGCTTCAGACCGAGAGCCTTCTTCGGGACCGGAAAGGAAGGGGGAAGATGCCAGAAAGAGTCCAAGATTTCTTTAAGCATACAAGAGATTTGTTCCAGAGTCTGGTAACAGTGTGATAGAAGCCGGCCTCGAGTCTGGGACAGGGGACAAGAGCGAAAGGCTGGAGTGGGAAAGATTCTTGATTATGTTAGCTGGGTGGATGCTGAGTGTGTTTCCCCTCCTGATATTAAGTCAAATTAGAGGGGATCGTTTCAATAAGTTCTTCAAAAGACAGTGTCATGAGGAGGCTGCATCCAACATTAAGGACCTCACCATCTAGGACATGCCCTCTCCTCGCTAGTACCATTGGGGGTGATGCACATTCAATGTTCTAGGAACAGCTTCTTCTCCTCCACTGTCAGATTTCCGAATGATCCATGAACCATGAACCCACCTCACTATCCTGCTTTTGTACTGTTTATTTATGTTAATTTAAATAACTTTTATGTCTTGCACTGTACCATTGCTACAAAACAACAGATTTCACAACTTATGTCAATGATAATAAATCTGATTCTGCATTTCTTCTTTCAGAGGGCCATGAATTTTTATTGAATTCACAACCCCTGAGAGCTGAAGAGATAAAATAATTGAATATATTTAAAACAGAGAAGGAGGATGAGGAGTGGGAAAGAGGTGATGAGATCTGCCAAATGTCAGTAAGTGAGGTGCAGTATGCAGACGATGAAGGCTGTGGCATTGACTACAGGAGTTGGGACATCATATTGCATTTGTACAAAATGTTGGTCAGACTAATCTTGGAATATTGTGCATATTTCTGGTTACCATGCTGAAGAAGGATTGGTTAACCTTGAGAGGATGCAGAAAAGATTCACAAAGATGTTGTCAGGACTGGTGGACTTGAGTTATAAGGAAAGACTGTTTTCCTCCATGCAAAATCAAATGATCTTACAGAGTTGTATAAAGTTAAGAGGAGTTTTAGACTCCCCTACTCTGTCTGTCACAAAGTAGGAGAGTCTAAAACTAGAGGTTTTATGTTTAACGTGACAGAGGAATTATTTGAAGGAGATTTGAGGGGTAAACTTCTCACAGAGAGGGCAGTGGCAATATGGAAAGAGCTGCCTGAGGCGGGTACAATTACAACCTTTGGACAGGTATAGGCATGGAAAATGTTTAGAGATATTTGGGCAAAATACAAGAAATAGGACTAGCTTAGGTAGGCACAATGGTTGGCATGGACAAACTGGACCAAAGGGCACGTTTGCATACTATACAATTCTAAAACAATGCTTGAACTTGCATGCACTCCAAGGACTAGGCACTGAATTACTATCAACTCATTCACCAAACCATATGATCTTGCACTCTACATTTGGAAAACCAACCTGTACCACACTGGAAAACACAGCCCAGTTTTCATATCTTAATGTCAGCTCTTGGCAAAGGCAGACATTGCTGATGAAATTTACCACTGGCATCAATGCAAACCACCACAAACTTTTGTCAATGGAGTTAAAGAAATACTTGGTCAAGACTGGTACAAAGCTTATGGTCAAACAAGGCAGCACTGATCCCTGTCCTCCCTTATGATACAAAGGCCTAAAATATTGACATCAGGTGCATCAAAACTCTGGAATAATACCAATAACGTTGTCTCTCCAAAATGCTCAAATGCACTGGAAGAACAAGTGAACCAATGTCAGCATCCAGTCCCAGGCTAACATCCCAAGCTACAGCAAGCAGGCTGTAGTATTTTCATAGCGAATATCATTCCCAAAATGGATACTCTGTCTCAGCTCTGTCATGGGAGGGGATTGCCCGATGGAAGATGATTCAAGGGGTATTCTCAAAGCCTCCTTGAAGAAGAGCAGCATCCCCTCTGACTCCTGGAAACCTGGCCCATGCCCAGGAGCACTTGGGATAGTATAATGAGGGCCTGTGTGAGCAGTGTAAAGAATGCATTACCTCACAATCTATCAACCCATCGGTCATCTCCTGTCCAGTCTGCAGCTCCCACGTCGGTCTCATTAGGCACCTCAGAACCCATCAAACTGGAGTGAAAGCAAGTCACCCTTCATCCCTCAAGAAGATCGGCCATGGTCTTTTTAATGGCAGAGCAAAGACAATGGCCTACTATCCTTAACTGTAACTGTTACCCAAGTTTTTATATTGTAATATATAATCCTACAAACATCAAACGGAAGACATAGGGACATGTCCGTCTATGGCCACCTGTGTCCATGGCAACACTTCATATTCTGTCTGGGTAGAGTCTAAGATAATGGCATGAATATTAATATGCCAACTGTTATGAAGAAAGGGAAGGAGGATAGGTTTCTGTCCTTCCCTGACTTCCACGTTCAACTATCCTCTCTTATAAGATCCATCTTCAGCACCTCTTCCACCTATCTCCTCTTAACTTCTTACTTCATCCCCCCATTCCACCACCCACTCACCTCCCTCACCCCTGATCTCACATATCACCTGCCCAACCTGTACTCCTTCCTCTCCCTGTACTTTCTTACTCTGGCTCCTGTTCCCTCCGTTTTAGCCCTGGTGAAGGATCATGGCCCAAAATGTCGACTGTCTAACCCCCTCTGTAGACACTGCCTTGCTTGCTAAATTCCTCCAGTATTTTGTGTATATTGCTGGAGATTTCCCGCATATCTCGTTTTGGCATTGAGTTTGAGTTGATGTGAGTTGTGTACAGTCCAGGTGAGATCTTCAGTGATGTGTATACCGAGGCCGTGAACCTTATGCTTCCACCAACAGTTAAGCTAGGAATATCTCCATTGCCAATATAAGAAAATAATATTTCCTAGTTTTGTTTCTGAAAGTATTACTTCAATAAGACTGGTATCAGTCAATTGAAATCTGAATCTTGACACAGGCAACTTAAACATGGAAGTAGGCTTTTTGGGCCAATGAACCTATGAATTACTGTATTCCTATCAACGAAAATCACTTTGCTTTTACATGGAAGTCAAGGGTGAACCAAGTACTTTAATAAATTAGTTTGAAATAAAGTCCCTGTGAGAATGTCAAAATTGAGGTCAAAGAAAACACACAGAATAACTGATGTGCGATGAGCAGCCAATAATGAAATATTAACAGTAAAATATGAACTATCAGGTTACACAAATACCAATATTTCACATTAACTGAAGGAAACACTTACTTGACCTCCAGTATGAAAAGTCTGCAGGATCTGGTCCACCCATGCAAATTATAGATTGAGGATGCATGACCTGATGGACTCTCCATTCCTCTGTGGTCAGGTCTTCTGGTCTGCAGGGTCCAACTTGAATTTGGTGTGCTGCCCTCGCCAAATTGGCTACCTCTTTGGTACGCCGCATCAGGTCATCCCAACGAGTCTTGATGGCCTTCACAGACCTTTTGACCTGTGAGACTGCATTGACCTTGGCAGTGATATCCTGCCATATCTTATCCCGCTCTCCCTGTGACAGTCTGTGGGCACGACTGAAAAGTTGGTCCCTATGGGTAGTCACCTCTGTGATCAGCACCTCCAGCTCATCTGAGCTAAATTTGGGCAGCCTCTGTCTCCTCTGCTGTTGTTCTGCCATTTTGCTGAAATCTGCAAACTCCTTGCACCACGTGGCCACCTCCCAACAGACTATTCATTTGCATGTTGTCAACATGCCCGAAAGCAATGTGGCCTGTTTTGCGGATTCGGCAGTCTCAACAATAACCCTCTCTTACTCATAGATATGATGAACTACAGGGGAGTTCCGCAAAATTTCCGCAGTATATAAGTGAACTCGGACTGCGGAAAGCTTTCAGACTGTGTGTGTGAAAAAGGACTGAGGGAAGAGTAAAGAGTGTGGGGTTTATGGATCGCCAGCCATCCGCAGCACATCTGCACTTTTGCGCCGCTGTTTGCAGCTCCGGCTGCGGCTCCCCGGCGCCGCCCGCTGGCCGCGGCCCTGCCGCCTCAGGCAGCCCGGAGACGGTGAGATGGCGGCCCTAGCAACGGCGGCGGCCCCCGCTCCGCGGGTACGGGCTCCTCGTCCGGGTGCGGGGCGGCGGGTGGTAGGGGCGCATTCCGGGGACTGGGCGTAGACACTCGTCCCGGAGGTGGGTTGGATTGGAGGGGAAGGGGTTGCTTGGGTTGGGGAAATGCCCCACGTCCCAGAGGGCGGGGAATCTCCTCTTTGGGCAGGGTTGCTCCGGTTGCTCGTGGTGGGGTCCGGGCTCCCCGCGTTGCTTTGCGGTCTGTGGATAAGTTGCTGTTTCTCCCCACTCCCCCACCCTCTCACTGTCCGGCAGGTGGATGCCTGTGCGTGGAAGTCGGAGGCAGTGCCGAGGCATTGGGCCCCCGTGCCGGCTCAAAGGGACTCGGACAACTCGGCGACATTCTTCCAGGAGCTGCGGAGGCTGAGGCTCCAGTGAGTTTAACACGCCCTTAAATACTGGGGAATAGGCTAATAATGCAGGGAGCTCCATCCATAAGAAGAGGGGTTTAACATACTGCAGTGGATAAATATTAGACCCTCAGGGTTTGTGGATATTCCAGTTATGTCTTTCACCCTTTGGCATCAATCTTTCCCATCTCAGTAGGACCTGCGTGAACCTGCAGCTCAGTAGGACCTAAATCTGAGTGAACACTTACAAAAGATAGGAATAGGTCTCTAAATCCATCCATTTCCAACTCCTGTACCCATTCATGTCTCTGTGTATCTCCTTCTACTTATTAAAGTACGTTTAAACTATCTATACAAACCAATGATAGCTTTCTTTATTATTTTCTTCCAAGAATCCCTGCTACTGGGATGGTTGAACTATAGTATGGAAATTATAATTTTTTTTTAAATAAATTTTTTTAATTGAATTTTCAAATGGTTACAGAAGGAAAAAAAAATTATCAACCCTCCCCCCCTCCCCTTAACCCCTCCCCTCTAACATATCCCTGTAGAAAGAGGGAAAAAAAAAGAAAGAAAGAATGCCTGGATATCGGAAGATCCCCACATGCTCCATGGAGTTCATAATAGCTTTAGTATATATATATTTATTTATTTCTCCAAATAACCAATAATTTTATCTTAGGAGCACCTATATATTTAATCCTATCTTTTGTAAATAAGGGTGCCAAATTTTCAGAAATATTTTGTATTTATCTCTTAAATTATAAGTAATTTTTTCAAATGGAATGCTGCTAAAAGCTATATCTATTTTCATTTTCTTAATGTATGTTAAAATTCTTTTTCTTTTCACCGGTCCATTAAGCCCATTAACATTAAAACTTTAAAAATTCAGTAAATTAGGCATTATTTTTAACAGGGTTACTCCGGTCTATAGTAATACCTAACTTTTCAACTTTCGTAGTACCTTGGGGAATCTTTTTAAAATTCTCCATGTTGCTATGTGTCTCCCCCCCCCCCCCCTCCGATTGTCCATGCAAAGAAAGAATGATGAAAGAAAAATAGATTATAAAGAAAGAAGATAACAAAATACCTCCCTACTAATGTTGTGAATAAAGAAAAAACACAACATTACCCCCCTCCATTGTACGGGTCATGGCAATCGCTATGATTACACACGTGAATCTCGTAGCAATGGATCCGAACTTCCCCCAGCTCCCCGTAACATTAAAAAGTATATATAAGAGAAGAAAAAATATCACTACACTCGATTAATATTTCTCAAATTTTTACCTTTCTCTCCCTGTATCATATAATTAAGAATATATTTAAATATTCTTCTGTCCTTAAACATCCATCAACTCCATGCACTGTCCCTGTCTTCTTCTTTAATCCATTTCACTTTTAAATCTTTGACTGTGGTTAGCGAATATTTGGGAGTTCTTGTGCAAATTCTTCCGCATCCCGATAATCAGTAAAAGATCTTCTTTTTCCATCGTCCAAAAAAATTATCAGGGTTGCTGGGTGGCGCAATATAAATTTATAAACCTTTTCCCATAAAACTTTTTTCGCTGGGTTAAATTCCTTCTTCCTCTTCAAAAGGTCATAACTTATATCAGGATAGAAAAGAACTGTTTTCCCTTCTATCATCAATGGCCCGTTTCTCTTTCTGGCACGTTGTGCAGCTGCCTTCAGGATCTTTTCTTTGTCTTGATATCTTAAGCATTTTATCAAGATTGATCATGGGTTTTGATCAACTTGAGGTCTTGACCTTAAGGCTCTGTGAGCCCTTTCAATTTCAATTAACTGGGTTCGTTCTTCCATTTACAAAATTTCCAGAATCCATTTTTGAAAAAAAATTATTGGATCCTCTCCCTCTATACCTTCTTTAAGTCCAACAATCTTAATATTATTTCATCTGTTAAAATTTTCAAGTACATCCACTTTTTCCAACAACTGTTTTCTTTCTGATGTCCAGGCAGAAATATTATCTTCCATTTTATTCACTCTATCAATGGTGTCTCCCGTTATTTCTTCCAAGTTTTTAATTTTCTTGTCCATTTTGTCCTGTCTTTTCATCATTTTATCAAACATAATCTTCATATTTTTAATATCTTTTTTATTACTTTTAATGCTTTTAATTCATGCATTATTTGCACCAAAGATTTTTTAATGTCTCCAATATCACCTCCAACCTTTTCCTGTTGGTCTTCTTTGTTTGTCTCCTCGTCTTTGTCTGATTTATCCAGAGAATCTGATTCCACCTCATATTCACTTTCACTTTCAGTTCCAATCATAGCTGGGATTTGTAGTTTGGGTTGCTTGTGTTTGTGCATGCCCCTTCCTTCACGCATGCACAATTCCTATTGCTCTTTTTTTTGGAAGCGGTTGATGTTGCCGCAGTCTCCTGTTCTGTATCGCCGGAGGTAAAATGCAGTTGAGCCCGAGACTCTTTCATGGCGGCCGGCCTTGATTCTTTTCCAACTTGTGTTGTCTTCAAAGTGGTAGTTTTCTTCTGCTTCTGTTTAGGAGACATATCTTAAGACAATCCTGAGTAGTTTATAAGAAATTTTTAAAAAGTATTTACTAACTTTTCTTCACTTAAACATTATTTTACTGGTTTTTTAATGGGAGAGCTGGATTTCCACGTGTCGATCCTATGTCATCACGTGACGTCCCCCGGAAATTATAATTTTAATAACTTTATGCATGGAACCGTGTTTCATTTTTAACACACATTTATACCGTGAAGTGTAAATACGGCAAAATATGTCAAAATAAATTTAATTTGTTTTCAGCAAAAAAAAGTCACATGAAAGCGCATGCACTATTTGAAGAAAGGGAATAATATTTAACAGAACAAAAATAGAACCTGGAGGAGGTCATTTGACTTTGAGTAATATTGTTATTTAGTAAGATTGTTACTGATCCTTTGTCTTGACCAGTTTTTCTTCTTCTGCCATATCTGAATGTATTGATTGTAGTGTTGAATTATACTGTACAGTTAGTGGCTATATTCATCTTGGGGCTGTGGGTAAAATTTAACAACATATCAAGATGGTATTGGATCAGAGGAAAAGTTTTATAGTGTTGCCCAAAAAAGGAAATAGACTGAGAATGGGGAAACTTTCAGAGTTCAGCCCAGTAGATACAAAGCCTTGCAAAGAAAGGGGAAGTGGAATCTGGTAATAATCTGATGTAAAACACAAGAACGGACTCAAGAATTGCTATAAATATGTAAAGAAAAAAATAAGGTTATAGTTTGTCTCTTTTAAACTGTAATAAGGTATATTAAGGCATGAAGAAAATACAGAAAAATAAACAAATCATGTAAAAAAAAACACATCTTCCAGAAGTAATGGAGAATTACTTAATTTATTTTTTACTTCGAGAGCACAGAATAAGCCCCTTCAGCCCTTCAAACCTTGCCAACCAGCAACCTTCAATTTAACTCTAGCCTAATCTTGGGACAACTTACACTGACCAATTAACCTTCTGTACTAACAGTCGGTCTTTAGACTGTGGGAGGAAACGGAGCACCCAGAGAAAACCAACACATTCCACATGGACTCCTTACAGAAGACGTCGGAAGTGAACTCTGAACTCCGATGCCCCGAGCTGTAATAGGGTTGCACTAACCCCTACGTTACCATGGTGCCAAGTGAATGAGGAGCTGGAAGAAATTAACATCAGTTTTTTAAAAAAAAAATTGGTATCGGAGTAACTATTGGCAAGAAGGTGATTCTTCTCCGATAATTGAAATGGAAACCCTAGTACTGTTCCTCAGTTATATTTCTGGGGTAGGGGTTTAAGTATGAGGCCGTCTCCTACCCAGAAAACAATGTGGAGAGAAAAACGTTGCTCATCTGCAAAATGAAGGAAGTGATATAATCAACCCTTATGTGTGCTGATGATACGACTTCCCCTGCGACCAACTGATTGCGATGCTGAAGTCTGTTGGCATTTCACCACACTCATTGAAAAATGCCAACTGACATGTGTGCTCTGAAATTTGGCAGTGATAGGCAGATGAACATCAAATCAAATGATTCCGAAGGGATTTGTCAGTCATTCAGCAATAGAAGTGAGTCATTTGGCTTCTTGTGTTTCCTTCTCCATTTAATTAAAGTGCAGCTGATCTCCATCTAAAACACATCAACATGCCTCATCACATTTGTTTGACAAAAATCCCATCAATCTTATTTTTAAAATGTTTCAACTAAGCAGGCCTCTGCAGCTTAAGGAAGATATTTTCCGATTAATTCTCTGTGCTCATTTTTAGACTTCATTGTTCCTATGCACTCTAGACTTGCCAAGAGTAGAACAAGGAAGATATTTTACAAATCTGCTGCACTGAATTCTGTCCATCCATTATAGTGCTTGCTGAATGTAGGTAATGTAATGTCTGAATTTTAAATTTCATGAATCCCTCTATGATTTTTTTTCCTCCACATCTCTGTAATCTCTAGCTGTATAATACTTAGAGATAGCTGAATGTAACTGGTACTCTCCGTCCTCCATAAAATCATGCCTTTGACCAAAGTTTTGGTCATCTGCTTATAATCCACTGTGCATTTACATTGACAAATTTTGTTTGATAATGTTCCAATAAAGCACAAAATTACAGTGGATGGACAGAACTCAAAGCAAGTTGGGAAAGGGGCAGCAGATATTTGGAGAACATCGGTAGTGATGATGTATAAATTGAGGTGGTTTCTGTTTATATAAAGTTTTCTGAAATCAGCCCAGAACCTCATAGTTTTAATTGTACATTAATGATCTCACCTCATGTTCTACTCTCCCAAAGAAGATATTTTTATGTAATTAATATACTTTAATCATTAAACACCTCAATTGTGTCTTGTGCACTCAAATGAATACAAGGCTAATTTATGCAGAGTGTCATATTTAAAGCTTCTATTTGTGCATTTATTCCAGTGACTGCACAGCTGTTTAAAATTATGAGATACATAGATAAGGTTGATAGTAACAGTTGTTTCTCCAGGACAGCGGAGTCCAAAACTAGGGGTGTAGACTTAGGGTGAGAGGGGAAAGATTTAAGGGGGACCCGAGAGTGACATTTTCAGTGTTAGAGGTTGAGGCAGGCACAATAGCATCATTTAAGAAGCACTTGGATGGGTACGTGGAGAGACGGGGCTCAAAGGGATAAGGGCCTAATGCAGAAAATTGGGATTAGCTGGATGGGCCCCATGGCATGAATGAACTGGTTAAGCTGAAAGGCTTGTATATTACTCAATGACTTGATTAGCTAATTTATTTTTGAGGCGCTGTGCTTAGAAAAAAATGCACCATTCTAAAATGAGGTCCAACCAGAAATTAATATATCTGCAGGTCAGTTGCCAGCCTTTTATCTTCTAGCCTTAAATTAACCCTTCCAGATTTTGTTGCTCATTATTATATTTGGGTCAGTATTTTCCTAGCTTTTTACTCATTTAATAAAAAGATCAAACTAATAATTATACCTGAAGTGGTGACCTCACATTTTCCTTCATTGAATTCCATTGCAACGGTTTGCTCAGTCACTTACCATTGACTCTCTCTAACTTTGTCCACACATCTGTATTATTTACTATATATAAGGCCATGAGACATAGGAGCAGAATCAGGCTAATTGGCCCATCGAGCCTGCCCCGCCATTCCATCATGGCTGATTTGTTATCCCCTTCAGTCCCATTTTCCTGCCTTCTCCTCTTAATCTTTGACACCCTTGCTAATCAAGAACCTATCAACCTTCGCTTTAAGTATGCCCAACAACTTGGCCTGCACAGATGTCTGTGGCAATGAATTCCACAGAATCACCACCCTCTGGCTAAAGAAATTACTCCTCGTCTGTGTTCTAAAAGGGAATCCTTGTATTCTGAGGCTGCACCCTGCGGTCCTACCCTCCCCCACAACAGGAAACATCCTCTTCTCGTCTACTCTGTCTGTTTGATAGGCTTAAATGAGATTTCCCCCCTCTCATTCTTCTAAACTCTTGATGGTACAGGCCCAGAGACATCAGGTGCTCCTAATACCTTAATCCTTTCATTCCCAGGATGATTCTCATGAACCTCCTCTGGATCCTTTCTAATGCCAGCACATCTGTTCTTAGATAAAGGGCTCTAAACTGCTCACAATACTCCAAGCACCATCTGAACAATGCCTTATAAAGTCTCTGCATTAATATAAGAGCAAAGATGTGAAGTCCTCTCAAATAAACGCTTAAGTTGCATTTGCCTTCCTTACTACCTACTCAACCTGCAAGTTAACCTTTAGCGAATCCTGCGAAAGAGCTCCCAAGTTCATTTGCACCAATAATTTCTAAATTTTTTCTCAGTATAGAAAATATTCTACGTCTTTATTCTTTATACCAAAGTGCATGACCATACACATCCCGACACTGTATTTCATCTGCCACTTCTTTGCCTGTTCTAATCTGTTTAAGCCCTTCTTAAGACTCACTGCTTCCTCATCACTTATCTTTCTACCGTCTTCAAACATGGCCACAAAGCCATCAATTCTGTCATCTGAATCATTGACGTATAATGTGAAAAGAAGCGGTCCCAACACTGACCCCACTAGTCACCAGCAGTCAACCAGAAAAGGCTCTCTTTCTTCCTACACTTTGCCTCCTGCCAGTCAACCAATCTTTTGACTATACTAGTATCTTTCCTGTAATACCATGTACTCTTATCTAGCTATGTGCAGACTCGAGGGGCCGAATGGTCTACTTCTGCACCTATTGTCTAAGCAGCCTCATGTGTGGCACCTTGTCAAAGGCCTTCTGAAAATCTAAGATGACAGCATCCACTGACACCCCTTTGTCTTTCCTTCCTGTTATTTCCTCAAAGAATTCCAACAGATTTGTCAGGCGAGATTTCCCCTTAAGAAAACAATGCTAATTTTTGCCTGTTTTTGCCATGTACCTCCAAGTACCCTGAAAACTTATTCTTAATAATGGACTCTAATGTCTTTCCAACCACTTATTTCACCCTGATGCTTACCTGATCTGCATCAGTGTAGTAGTTTCCATTTTTTTATGGATGTTAAGAGATAACTGGTCATGATTGCAGTCTTAGGGAAATCTAATAACCAACAGCTGTTCACTCTCAAGATGAAGAACAAGATGCCATGGAATTATTTCAAAAGATGTATTTATTACTAGCATTTTGCAGTGAACTCATTACACTTGCACTAAACAAAAAAGTATATCAGATTATGTGTTTGAAGCTCAGTTCTGAAACAGAGTAATTTTATATGCTTTTAACAGGGAAGCCTATGTAAAAAAAAAACTAAAAATTCTAATTTATTGTATTTTCTTTCCTAATCCAGAATAGCCAGTTTAGAAAAGGATAAGAATACTTACCTTTTCAGTAAAAAGAATGAGAGAGCAGAATATAGCACTTTTGAAGAGCTGGATCTGAAGATGGCAAATAACAGGAAAACAGAACGTAGGAATTTAACAATTTATTCGGGGTGATGGTGGGGGCTTTGATGTTCTTTCATTTATATTCAGAAGTTTTTCAGTCTTGTCTTGGATATGTACTCTTCTCTCAAATGTATATATAAGATTGGAGTACATCTTGATTGTATGGCTGTACTTTGCTTGCTATTGCTTATGCCATGTCAATTTTGTAATATTTGCCTTTGAGGAAAGTTTCTGGATTCAAAGTATAAGCTAGGTTGTTTCTTTGATCTGTGTTGATGTTACTGCTGTGTTATTTTATTGTATATTTGAGATATTACACAGACACTGAGCCTTCATAACTCTTCTGACTAAGGGGCGATAAATGAAATATAAACACCTCAGTTCTCTCAAGAGATGGTGACCGGATCTACGAAGACTTTTCTGGTGTGTTTTTTTGTGATGAGATGATTGAGCTTGGCAAGAGCGATCCATTAACCTGCAGGCACTCACTTGCCTTCAGTAATTTGGGTAGCTGCAGAAGACTCACCATTTCAACAAGGGCAACTTTTTCACTGGTGATCCTTCTCAAACCAACATTGTATACCAATTAACTGGCCGTTCACTTCTCTGCACTTTATGGGATCGTGTTTTGCACAAATAAAGTACTAACAATAGGCTACACTGTAAACAAATCAGTACTAGGATTTGCAAGGCCAGTCAAGCCCTCGGATGCTTGTGTTCACGTATATTGAACTAGCATAACATCTGAAAAGCCATGAAACTCAAGGCCTACAAAGCAGTCATCCTTAGCAGATATTTATATGGCTGTGAAACCTGGACCATATACAGAAGGCACCTTAAAATGCTGGAACCCTTGCATACACATAGCCTGAGATCAATCCTGGGCATCCGCTGGCTGGACTGTGTCAATAACCAGGAGGTCCTCAAAAGAGCTGAGAGCACAAGCATAGAAGAAATGATCCTGCAAACCCAGCTCCTCTGGACACCTTATGTTACACACATGGAGGATTCCAGAGTACCCACACAATTGCTATACAGAGAGCTGTCACAAGGAAGAAGAGAGATTTGAGGACTGTGTGAAATCAACCTCACGCATGCCAACATCACACCTAAGCAGCTTGAGTGGAGTGCTCAGGACTGGGCTGGATGCCATGCCCTGGTAAGATAAGCATCCAACAACTTAGAAAGTAGTTGTCGTGCAGATGTGGTCACTACTCAAGAGAGGAGAAAAATGGCCACATCTGTTGCTCCAACAGTGGCCAGACAGTTTACCTGCCCTCACTGGTAATGTTCATACCTTCCTAGAATCGGACTGCAGAGCCATCTCAGAACGCACAATTGATGAGCTGCATAGACAACTGTCATCATTAGAAATGATAGAAAATCAACACACTGTAAAAGGAAGTATTGAATGGGAAATATTTTGAAATGTGTCTGAGTTAGTAGAACGATCCTTTTAAATATGTCTTTTGAAGGGTAGTATTGAATCAGGTATTTAGATTTATAATATTTTAAGGAAAAGCTTTAGACTGGCATTTTTCAAAGTGTACTAAGGTGTGAATCAATTGCCTAATTTACTTAAGAATTAAATGGCCACGATTTTATTATGATAAATGGAGAACGTAGACTGTTTTGACTCAGGCAATCTTAGTATGGTCAGTTCTGGTCACTGAATTATTGGAAAGATGTCAACAAAATAGAGAGAGTACAGAGAAGATTTACTAGAATGTCACCTGGGTTTCAGCACCTCAGTTACAGAGAAAGGTTGAACAAGTTAGGTCTTTATTCTTTGGAGCATAGAAGGCTGAGGGGGAACTTGATAGAGGTATTTAAAATTATGAGGGGGATAGATTGAGTTGACGTGGATAGGCTTTTTCCATTGAGAGTAGGGGAGATTCAAACAAGAGGACACGAGTTGAGAGTTAAGGGGCAAAAGTTTAGGGGTAACATGAGGGGGAACTTCTTTACTCAGAGAGTGGTAGCTGTGTGGAATGAACTTCCAGTAGAAGTGGTAGAGGCAGGTTCGATTTTGTCATTTAATAAAAGATTGGATAGGTATATGGACAGGGAAGGAATGGAGGGTTATGGGTTGAGTGCAGGTCAGTGGGACTAGGTTAGGCTAAGCGTTAGGCACGGACTAGAAGGGCCGAGATGGCCTGTTTCCATGCTGTAATTGTTATATGGTTATATGGTGTTTTCAACATTAATTTAGAATTTCTTCAATGAAATTTTTAGAGATGAAAATTCAACAGCAACTTGCAAAAATACATCATAATGTGAAGAGATTCCAGGGACAGCTAAAAGATGTCAAACCTACTCCAGAATGTAGGTATAATATTCAAGCAATGTGTCAACTGTTATTTTGATCAGATGCTTTATCATGCATCCATATTATATATTATGTTACTACAAATTAGACTCTGTGGTCTTCGGCAAGCACTTCTGTGACAAAAATGTTATTTCTCATTGGTCAGAGCATGCTTGAAAGTTGTCTAGGATTTCTGACATGCAGTCATTTTCTGTGGTATGAATTGAATTGAACATGCAGTCATCAGCAAATGTTCCTGGTGATTGGAGCTAGATTACTGCCCTGAGGATCTATTGCTGCAATGTTCTGGTAGCAGACCTCCAAAATTTCGGTCATCTTTTCTGTGGAAGATATGGCCCTGCTGGAATACATTCCCATTACTACTCATTGAATTCAGTTTTATCAGAGTCCCTGGATGTCACAATTGTGCAACAGTTGCCTTGGTGTGCATTGGATTTACCGTCACCCTATGTTTGGAATTTGTCCTGGAATTTGAAGCTTCAGTCTGTGTATTATCTGGTCCCATTGTTTTTGTTGTATCTCGTGCTCTCATCTTGATAAAATGGAAGCTGATTGAATTGTTTTAACATTACTTCTGTGATAGAGTTTTCAAGAGGAAACCTAATATGTTGCCGAATATTGTAATTTACAAGAAATTTATCAAACCTAATTTCACAATTAGACCAGATGATCAAAATTTTGGTTGAAAATCTGCTTTTTAAGAAATCTTTAAAGGAGAGGGGAGATGCAGAGGTTTTAAGAGGAAAATTTAAGAACTTGTTAACTAATAACTTTGGATAGGTGGTCAGGAGATATAAACCAAATGTAGGGTTATAGGGCTGGAGGAGATTAAAGATGGACCTGGAAGTGATTAGCATTTTCGTGTTTCTTAACCAGGAGGCAAAAGATCACAGAACTAACAGTTAATGGGATTTAGATGAAACGCTTCACATTTATGATTTTAGAAAAAAATGATCTGTCTTTAATCTTCCAAAGACATATCAATTTTTTTCTCAAGAGCATAAACAGATGAAGGGAAAAAGGACACTGAGGGCAGTTAGCTCTTGGTAATAAAGTTGTAAAAGGCCTCAGGCAGATAAGGTTGAAGGCAGAAGGCCTTCAGTTAAGAACTTTTACAGTGTGAAGCTCATCCATTGTGGGCTATAGGCATAGAGAAATGATAAACTGATAAGGTGCAATGTTGCATGATATGAAATAAAATAGTTAAAATATATACAAGCTTTGATTTGGTCAATTGCTCATTGTCTGTCTTGTTAAATGTTCATTGTAATCAAATATTTGATCTCATGGATAATGCATTCACACAATTAGATATGGGACAGCTAAGTCAAAAGCTACAAAAAGAGACAGACGTGTTCAATAAGTAATTATACTGAAAATAGGTTGATAAATATTGCAGACCTGAATTTATAATAAATGTGTAGCACACTTAAAAACCGCATGTTTTGTAAAATTTGGAAATCTACCTTATTCTTGAAGTTTAATTTCATTTCTTCTGCCATTATTCATAAACTTGTAGCATTTCAAAAGTGAATAATGGTGACATGTGATGACTTACCCTTTTCTTTCTCTTTGTGACTAAAATGCTCCATTTCACCTTGATATTTCTACTACACGATCACTTTTCATAACCTGTTATGTTTGTTTAAGTTGCTACAAATTTATTTATTTTCAATTATTTATTTCATTAATTCAGTAATTAATGATGCTGCTTGTGTGTTTGCTTACATTCATTTCATTGGATTGACGTGTGTTTTCAGTTATAGAAAAATTAAGGGAGATAATGGAAGAAGTTGAAGATTCAATTAATGTCTTCAAAGAAGCTCAACGACAGATGTAAGTGTTGACTGCTTTCATTATATGTTTCAATGTTCATGTGACAAATAAAGTTAATCTTTTCAAAAATAGATTCATATAAGCATAATTCACAAGAAAAATATAAACGTTTTTGTACAAAGAAACAACACAGTAAGAGCAAAGAAACCAAAATGGTCCTAATGTTGCTAAGCTGTCATGATTAGTGTTGTCAATGGTTATGTCTATAATACTCAACAATGGTAATACTGCAGAATTTCAAGAATAAATAGTTAGGTATTTTAGAGGTAACCATTGGCTTGCACCAGTACAGTGTGAATGTCTTTTGCCACTTACAAACTCAAGCCTGAATATTGTCCAGGTCTTACTTTTTCTATTTCTATGGATGGTCAAATGGAAAAAAACACTGTGCAATTATAAGCTAATATCTCCACACCCCGATCTCACTTTGTGGAATGAAGGTCATTGACAGAGCAGCTGAAGCTGGTTGGGCTGAAGGTACTGACTTGAATTGTTCCTGTAAGGATTTCAACAATCGCAACTGCTTTCTTCTGTATAGCAGGTACAGAGCTCCTTGATACCAGGTTTGGTAAAATTCTGTCTTGATAGGAAGCATACTTATTCTTATCTTTCTTCTATAATTCAGATCTTTCGTCCAAGTTCATATGAAAGTTATGTTGAGATCTGGACATGATTGGTCCTGACAAAACCTAAATTGTGCATCAGTGATAAAGTTATTGATGAGGAGAAATCTTCAGAAATTGAATTTTTAAATGTTTCACCATATAATTGCCTGAAATTATTTGTACATCTTTTGAATTTGGACATCTATAAATGATATTCAAGGTTTTTAATTCAACTAGGATCTTATTTTTTATATTAAAATATTCATTCTTTTACAGATTAAATTGAATTAATACTTTACTACTTTTAACAGTACTAATGAAAGGTCATCAATTGAAAACAATTTTGCTTCTGTCTCCGTAAAAGCTGCTGAGTGATTTCTGCGTTTTCTGAAGTTATAAGCACTGGTTTCTGTCCTTTGCAGCAATGATTATTGTGGGAGCATAAGGACTGCAGACGAGTAGATTTGTAATCCTGTCAGGATCGGTAATGAAGTAGTCAAGAAATTTCAAATAGCTGATTTATTATGGTTTGCAAATTATTTAGATGTATGGAGATCTAAAACTGATCAGCTTTTGAGTGTGTAATGAATTTGGGTCTGACAAATGGAAAAGATAAACAATTCTTGTGTGGGTTGTTATTTACATTTTTTTTAAATGACATCTTTCATGTGTAGTGCTTTGGCTTTTGTGTAAGGAGGCAATTTATAAGACCATTAGACATAGGAGCAGAATCAGGCCATTCAGCCCTTCAAGTCTGTTCCATCATTCCATAATGGCTGATTTATTATTCCACTTAATCTCATTCTTTTGCCTTCTCCCCATAACCTTTGATTAATCAAGAACATATCAACCTCTGCCTTAAATATACCCAATGATTTGGCTTGCACAGCTGCGTGTGGCAATGAATTCCACAGATTCACCACTCTCTGGCTAAAGACATTTTTCCTCATCTCTGTTCTAAATGAATGTCTCTTTATTTTGAGGCTGTGCCCTCTGGTTCTAGACTCCCCCACTATAGGAAACATTCTCTCCATGTCCACTCTATCTAGGCCTTTCAATATTTGATAGGTTTCAAAGAGGACCCCCCCATTCTTCTAAATTCCATTGATCTAGGCTTGTACTCAATGTAGTGAACCTCTACTTGACTCACAAATGCCAGCACATTTTTTCTTATATAATGGGTCCAAAACTGCTCACAATACTCCCAAGTGTGGTGTTACTCAACCTGCATGTTAACCTTTAGGGAATCCTGCACTAAGACTCCCAAGTCCCTTTGCACTTCTGATTTTTAAATTTTTCTTCCCATTTAGAAAATAGTCCATACCTTTATTCCTCTACCAAACTGCATGACCACTATATTCCATCTGCCACTTCTTTGCCCATTCTTCCAATCTAAGTCCTTCTGCAAACACCCTGCTTCCTCAACATAACCTGCCCCTCTACTTACCGTTGTATCTCCTATCCATCCTAGTATCTTTTCTGTAATACAATAAGCCTTGTTAAGCAGCCTCATTTGTAATATCTTATCAAAGGCCTTCTGAAAATCCAAGTTGACCACATCCACTGACTCTTTTGTCTATCCTGTATGTTATTTCCTCGAAGAATTCCATCAAATTTGTCAGGAAAGCTCTCCTCTTTAGAAAACCATGCTGGCTTTGGCCTATTTTGTTATGTACCTCCAAGTACTGTGAAACCTCTTCATTAATAATAGACTCCATCTTTTCTTAAAGAGTGGAGTGACACTTGCAATTTTCCAGTCCTCCAGAACCATTCCAGAATCTTGTGATTATTGAAAGATCATTACTAATACCTCCGCAGTCTCTTCAGCTACTTCTTTCAGAACCCTGGGGTGTAGTCCATCTGGTCAGGTGACATCTACCTTCAAACTTCTGAGCTTCCTGAGCACCTTCTACTAAGTAAAAGCAACAACAATCACCTCTGGCCCCTAAGCTCTTGCATTTCTGGCATTCTGCTGGTGTCTTCCACAATGAAGGCTGACATAAAATACTTATTAAGTTCATCTGCCATTTCTTTGTCCCCTATTACTACCTTTCCAGTATCATTTTCCAATGGTCTGATTTCCACTCTAGTCTCCCTTTTACTCTTTATATATCTGGGGGAAAAAAACTTTTTGTGAAACTTTTTATATTTGCAGGTGTAATTATAAAGTGGTATCTTTTTAAATTTAGATATGAAAACCTTTTGAAAGAAGAAAAAGTTGCTACTCAAGAAGTTTTAGCTGTGGAAAAGAAAATAGAAATATGGGCCCGTAATCCGACTGTGATTTCTAAGACTGCCTTAGCAAAGGGATCATCAATTAAACCAGCCAATGTGCTGGTGGAAATTGCAGACTTTGAAAAGTTCCTTCAGCAGACTGGACACCAAGGTGGCTGGGATGATTTTGATCATAAGAACTTTCTCAAGGTATGGACAAAACACAAAGGGAAGCCTTCTTTTATTGAAGAAGCTCTACAGTATTTGGTTGGAAGGACTCGAGAGGATATAGTTCAACATGAACAATGGTATCAAGAGTTTCTCTTTCTTGAAAGAAGGCAGAAAGAGGTAGGAATATTTGGAGTATTTTAAAATATTGAATAATTTCTAGAAATCAAAACCTTAAACATATTTCCTTCTAGTAATTAAAATAATTTGTTGATAAATATTAAATTTATTGTTCCAACTGAAAGAAGTCTGGAAATTACTTTTCAGCAAATCTTGCAATTTGGTTTGAGTGGAATAAAATGATATATGATTGTTACAAGATCAGAAACAGTATCTCAAGGAAATAAGATCATCAGCATTCAATCATTTTTGTTGTTACTTAAATTACCTGTCAGGCTATTCAAAGGTGGAAAATGGAGAAGCAACAAGAAAAAGAAAAGCTGATGAGGTTGCAGGCACAGAATGGAGCTGAGTTAGATGCAGAGCAGCAGGCAAAAGAAGAGGCTAAACGACTCAGGGCTGAAAAGGAGAGAAAAGAAAGAGCTATCAAGCTCCAGTTGTGGAAGAAAGAAAAGGAATTGGAGTTTGCTCAAGAGAAAGAAAAACAAATGAAGGAAGAAGCAGAGAAAATAAAAAGGGAAAAAAAGGAACGTTTAAGGCGGCTCAAAGTGAAAAAAGTTCTTGAAGATTATGCTAAACAAAAGAAGGAGGAAGAGGAGTTGCTGCAGCTGGAAGCCCAAATGAGGGAGCAAGCGGAAAGAGAAGAAAAACAATGGCTTGTGGCAAAAGAAATTTCCAGGTTTCAAGAGCGAGTAAGTCCTTTAGAAAATAGCTTGTCTATAAAATGCCTGGATAAGAGAAATTGCAGGTAAAATGTAAATAATTTGCCTTCGCAGAGTTTGGATACTTTGAGGGTTTGGCATTTAGTTCACTGAGTGTTTCCCACATTTCTGTTAAACTCAGAGGCTCTGTTTCCCCTGCTCCCTTTAAACCTGTCCGGTTTGTTGGAAAATTAATTGTACCACTGTGTAACATTTTAAAAAAACTGAAAGATGAATTAAAATATGTTGTGTATTATAGGAATAACATTGAATAGTGCATAAATTCTGCCAGTCCAGCATCACCAAAGTCATAAGGTTGTCAGATTATTATTATATAGATTATATATTATAGGTATATATAGATTATATATTATTATATCTTTCTTTTTAACAGTCAAATGTGTAGAACTAGCCCTGATATTTTTATATTTTTGCCTTATTTCAGTAAAACTTTGCATTTTTAAATTTTAAAAATATTGGAATATAATTTTAAATTATAAAATAAAGTATGTTCTCCCCATGACTGTGTGGGTTTCCTTCCACAGTCCAAAGACGTTCGGTTGGTAGGTTAATTGGTCATTGTAAATTGTCCCATGATTAGGCTAGTGTTAATCGGGGATTGTTAGATGGTGCAACGCGAAGAGCTGGAAGGGCCTGTTCCGCGCTGTATCTCAATAAATAATAAATAAATAATTTGCTTCCATCAGAATTAGATTTATCATTGCTGACATTTGTCATGAAATGTGTCTTGCAATAACATTTTAAAGACTTTCAGTTTGGGAATGCTTTCACCTGTTTCAGAGAAAAAGAATAAAAACCATTATTTTCTGTCATTATTGGTTGAATTAAACAATTACTTATTACATCTTTTACACTACACAGGATTTTAACAAATTGGAGTTCAAATTATTGGAGAAGCGAATGCAGAAAGAGATGGAGGATGAGCAAGAAAAGAGATTTTCCAAGCTTAAAGAGAAGGTTTTATGTCTGGTTTTTAAAAAGATCAAGAGCCATTGCCTCAATGTGATAATTAGTCATGCTTGTTAAGAGTAAATTTCCTGGGGGGAATAACACTGTAGCAGAATACTCAGATTTGTTTTCAGCCAGTCAGTCAAAATTCAATCTTGGGATCTCAAATCTTTGCCCTTCCATATCTGTTTCCCCAGCTCATTTGGCCTTCATTATGTTTTTAAAAAAGCTCTTTCTACTTATGGTTACAAGTTGGTCTTATAAAATTATACATTTTCAAATCACTCAGACCTTTGCTTTATATATGTGAATTCTACATCTGTCACATACATCCACCGAAGAAACTACATTGAGACTGATAGTAAACCATATCTGAAGCCTGAACTTATGAATCAAAGATACTTGAACATTAAAAAAATTAGTAGACTACATGAAATATATAACCTGCTTCAGCATTTAATTTCATGGTGGCCTTACCTTGTTTCCTCTGGTTTCTAAAAACAAATTGATCTAATTCAAAATGCACAGCTAAGCATTCACAGTTCTTGTGTTTTTTTTCTCACAGTCCCTTAATCACTGAATTGTTTTCTTTTGGAGCACTCTTGCTAGTTCTAGAAGTAAAAGTCAGAGGAAACAATCCCTTCACCCTCAAACACGGGAACATCTGCAGAAGCTGGAAATCCAAGGCAACACACACAAAATACTGGTGCAACTCAGCAGGTCAGGCAGCATCTATGGAAAAGAGTAAACAGTCGACGTTTCGTCCAAGACCCTTCACTAAGACTGATGAAACATTAACTGTTTATTCCTTTCCATAGATGTTGCCTGACCTGCTGAGTTCCTCTAGCATTTTGTGTATGTTACCCCAGTCTCATTACTCTGTTAGTTCCCTTCTGAAATTCCTCTTTCAACAATCGATTTAATGAATCAATCTTGCACTGCATTTATTATTCTGATATATCCTTGGAAAGATAGAAACATTAATGATGTACCAGTATAAAATACATCCTAGGCTGTTAAAGGAAATGGTACAGCTAGCATATAGCTGCCTAACAACCCCAGTATCTTGGGCTCAGTCCTGATCTCTGGTGCTGTCTATGTGGATTTTTGATATTCTCCATGTTATTGTGTAGGATTGTATAGTTGCTTTGGTTTTTTCCCACAACTCAAAGATCTGCACGTTAGTAGCTTGATTGGCTCGTATGAGTTGCCCCTACTATAGATGGGTGATGAGAAAACCAGGGTGTAGGTGATGAGCATGTGACAGGAAATAGGTTGCAGGGAAGTAAGTTGGAGAATGAGATTGACCTGAGAGCCAGTATAGACTTGATGGGCTAAACAGCCTCTTTCTACATTACCAAGAAATACAAAACATGGAACAAGAAAGAAAATTGCAGAGGCTCTTTACACACCCTTTCAATGATCTGTGGCTACAGTGGTGCTGTTAATGAACTGTTTTTCTTAGAAAGGGAGGTAAGTAAGGCCCAAGTAATTATAAGCCAGTTTGTTTAATCTAGTTATGATCAAATCACTGGAATGTTTTAAGAAACATTTCATTTATGAAGGCACAGGTTAGACGAGAACTATTGGCACAAATTTGTAAGATAAAGTCATGTTTGACTGATTTTTGATTTTATACTTGGAGAAGGTGAAAAGGAAGGTTAGTAAGGGCAGTGCATTTGTAATACTACTTTCCAGATAATATTTTAATTGAAAAATGGGAATTATGTATTCAAGTTATTTAGACATGTTAGAAATAGTGATTCTGATACTATAGAGAAATAGAAAATGAATTTCATCATTTGCATTTAGTAATTAAAGCTGGCTATTCAGTCTTTATTGCTGAGTAAAATGTTTTGATTATAGCATTCCAAAGAAAATAGAATCTCTGACTTAATGGCTAAATTCTGCATCTAGTGTGATGTTGAACTATGCAAATTAGAGAAGCCAGTTTCTGTTGTTGGCTTGTGATGGGTGAATTGATGCATATGAGGGGTTAACATTTATTGGGTTTTTGTTTCCAGTCATTTGATAGAAATCTTTGTTGGAACATGACATGCACAAATGTGCCTAGCATGGGTTTAGTTCTACTGTAGCCTTTCAGACAAGTTACTCTAAAATTAAATATCTGAGGAAACAAAACTGCTTGAGTTACCATCTTCGGAAGATGCAAAGTAAAATTAATATCAGATTACATTTGATAGTTTACTTTTAGGAAGAGTTTTAACACTAACATTTATACTGCTGTAAATTTGCTCAGGTCGAAGCTCAAATACCGCGTGATCCGTCTAGACTATTCAAACTGACCAAAGGTTGGGAGGAACACACAAAAAATATCGGGAAAAGTGATGGTGGGCCTGTGCTATATCTTCCTCACAGGTAGGTGATTCGCATGTTTAAAAGGCTGTATATTGAAATACGCTCACTTTTTTAAAAGTACTTTATTTAGTCTTATATAATTCTTTTTGTGTTTTTCAGGGCTGTTCCTAATTGGCGGAAGGGGATATAACAGTGTTGGAATCGGACTGTTTAGTAGTAATTGTATGTCATCTACATTATTAAATAAATTGATAAATGTTACATATTCAGGCAACAATAAATATATGAGTTCGGCAAGGGATTTTATAACAAACAACACGTTTATTAAACACTGAAAACAAACCCCCCAAAAGTAAACAAACACTAACATAACCGGAAATCAGCTGCTGTGCAGCTCAAACAGTTCTTGCGATGTTGCAAAAACAGTTCTTTAAAGTAGTATTGCCAAAAGTTCGAAATGCTCACGGTCCATTTAAGGGAGAGACTTTATAAGACGTTTTAAATTCTCTTTCACGTCGTTTTGCATCGATCCCCGACGTCGAACTTCCCACGAAGGATTTACGAAACGAAATGGCTTAAAGGCACTGACCTTTCCCTTATCACACTGTCCTCAATCTTCTGCTATCCCGCAGAGATTAACATGAGAACAGTCAACGAATTCCTTTCAAATAAGGATTAAATAAGGTCGAACCCGTTTCACCGTCGAAAATAGATTCTCCTCAATCTTTAATTCCCGAACTCCGATCTTCACTCTCCACTGATTCTCAAACTGCAAACTAGCAGTATTGTAAAGAACTTTTTAAACTTTAGGCATTAGATAAAAACTTCATCCTTCAACTAAACTGCGTCGTCACATTAAATCATGCAGTGGCATGAAGTCAACTTGGCAAATCCAGCCACAAACTCCCCTCCTCACAGGGTGGGGTCTTCCTTTTATAACTTGTTAAAAAAAAACTTGTCACATGATCTCTACTGGCAGGAAAATGACATCACTCCACCATCACAAGACCATTACCTCAAGTCCAGTATAGCTTCAACCCCAGTCACGTGACAAGGGTACCACTGTCATGTGTCACGAGTACGTAAAACCTCCCTCCAAACAAAACATTTTTGGTCTGACAAGAACAAAAATTTTTAACAATTGCTTACAAGAAAACAAATGTATAAATTTTATAACATACATTATATATAATACCATCATATAACAGCTTATAACTCACAATACAGTAGGAGTGTTACAATTGAGAAAAAACCACTCCATAAAAAAAATTGTATTGTACATTCAACATCGAGATAGACAATCAGCAACCACATTATCTTTACCTTTAATATGAGTTATCACAATATTGTACTCTTGTAACATCAAACTCCAATTTAATCATCTTCTGTTTTTGTTTTTCATCTTACTCAGAAAAACTAACGGATTATGATCAGTGTAAACAATAAGTGTTTTTTGAGTTGTACCAACATATACCTCAAAATATTCCAAAGCTAAAACAAGAGATAACAATTCTTTCTCTATTGTCGATTAGTTCCTTTGATACTTATTAAATTTCTTAGAAAAGTAAGCTACTGGATGATCAACCTCGTCACCCTCATTCCTTTGCATTAATACTGCTCCTGCAGCCTCATCACTAGCATCCACAGCCAATGAAAAAGGTTTTTCAAAGTCAGGTGCCTTAAGCACAGGTTGTTGACATATCATTGTTTTCAATTTTTCAAATGCTTCTTGACAAGGCATTGTCCACAAAAACTTCACATTCTTCTGCAGAAGGTTAGTTAATGGAAGGGCAACATTAGCAAAATTCTTACAAAATTTTCTATAATATCCTACCATTCCTAAAAATCTTCTGAGATTTTTCTTCCCCTTTGGAGTGGGAATCTCTAAAATTGCCCGAACTTTTGCCTGAACAGGAGCTACCTTACCTTGACCCACAACATAACCAAGGTAAGTCACAGTGGCATGTCCAAATTCACTCTTAGCTAAATTAATAGTTAAGTTAGCTTTTGAAAGCCTTTCAAACAATTTCTCCACCGCAATAATGTGTGCTTCCCAAGTATCATTTCCTGTCACTAAATCATCAATATAAGCATCAGTATCTTTCAATCCCTGAATCACAGAGTTAATCATCCTCTGGAAAGTACCTGGGGCATTCTTCATCCCAAATGGAAGAACATTATACTCATATAACCCAAATGGAGTTACAAATGCCGAAATCTCTCTACCTCTGTCTGTTAATGGAACACACCAATACCCTTTCAATAAATCAATTTTTGTAAGGAACTTTGCTTTTCCAACTTTATCTACACAATTATCTACTCTAGGAATTGGATATGCATCTGTTTTCGTTACAGCATTCACCTTCCTATAGTCCGTACAAAACCTAATACTACCATCTGGTTTTGGCAACATAACACAGGGTGAACTCCAATTCGAGTTAGAATGTCTAATAATATTATTCTCTAGCATATATTCAATTTCTTTCTTGGCAAGTTCACATTTTTCTATGTTCATCCTATATGGATTTTGTTTAATAGGTTTGGCATCTCCAACATCTACATCATGTGAAGCTATAGTAGTCCTTCTGGGAACATCTGGAAACAACTCCTTATATTTAAAAATTAACTCCTTCATCTGTTGTTTCTGCTCTAGCTGTAAATGTGCTAATTTCTCATCAATATTTTCCAGAATGGTTGAATTTGGTAACCTAACAGAAACAATGTTGGATTTAGAATGAAAGTCAGATGAATCATCTATCATGTTCCTAGTTAAATCAAACTCATTCTCACTAACCACAACAGTCACAGTATCAGATTGTTTCTCAAAATATGGTTTTATCATATTTACATGGCAAAGTTGTGTTGACCTTCTACAATCTGGAGTTTTTATCATGTAATCCACATCATTGATTTTAGACACAATTTCATAAGGACCATGAAATCTAGCTTGTAAAGGATTTGTCTGCACTGGGAAAAGAACCAACACCTTATCTCCAGGCTTAAACATCCTCATCCTAGCTTCTTTATCATACCAAGTCTTCATTTTCTCCAGAGCCAACTTTAAATTTTCCTTGGCTAAGCTACAAGCTTTATGTAACCTGTCCTTAAATTTCAAAACATAGTCCAACAAATTAGTGTGTACTTCCTTACTAATCCACTGTTCTTTCAATAAAGCTAAAGGTCCTCTAACTCTATGTCCAAACACAAGTTAAAATGGACTAAAACCTAAAGATTCCTGTACCAATTCCATTACTGCAAATAAAAGTAGGTTTATACCCTCATCTCAGTCACTTTCATTTTCCCACAATATATCCTAATCATATTCTTGAGGGTAGAATGAAACCTCTCCAAGGCACCTTGCAATTCGGGATGGTATGCAGACGAAGTGATTTGCTTAGCTCCCAATTTATAAACTATCTGTTGAAACAATCCAGACATAAAATTACTGCCTTGATCAGTTTGTATTTCCTTAGGTAATCCAAAATAAGTAAAGAATTTTATAAGAGCCTTTGTCACAGTTTTAACTTTTAAGTGGTACTGCCTCTGGAAACGTAGAGGAAATACACATGATAGTCAACAGATACTGATAATCAGTTTTTGTCTTTGGTAATGGCCCAACACAATCTACAATAACTTTAGAAAACGGTTCACCAAATGCTGGAATAGGTTGTAATGGAGCTACTGGTGTAACCTGATTTGGTTTACCCACAATTTGACACGTATGGCACGTTTTACAAAACATCGCCACATCTTTTCTTAGACCAGGCCAGTAAAAATGTTTTATTATCTTGTCCACAGTTTTCCTTACCCCTTGATGTCCACCTAAAGGCACACTATGAGCTAAAGTCAAAATCTCATTTCGATAAACTTTCGGGACAACTACCTGGTAAACAACATTCCAATCCTCACTTGCAGGAATTGTAGGCGATCTCCACTTCCTCATCAACACTCCTTTTTCCAAGTAATATCCTACTGGCACATTCTCAATTTCACTACCTAGTAAAGCTCATTCTCTTAATTTTATAATCTCAGGGTCTCTATTCTGCTCTACTATCATCTCCTTCCAAGACAGAGATAAATCTTCATAGTCAGACTTACTCCAAGAATCTTGTTCAAACAACGAAGATAAGAAAGTCTCTGACACATCCTCAAAACTCGAAACCTGAGTTGAACAGTCCTGAGGAACAACCTCATTCTGCGCATCAATCTTTTTAGCCATAGCTCTAGTCACAACACAGGAAGAATCTGTGTTAGAATTTAACTCTGGTTCCTCTGACTCCATTGTCAAATGTACTTCAGGAAAAACTTGTCCACCTGCCAAGTCATTAGCTAACAATAAAGAAATACCCTTCACAGGTAAGCTACGCTGTAATCCTACTTTAACAAATCCTGTAACTAACCCTGACTTTAAATTTACTTTATGTAAATGTACAGGCATAAAATCACTCCCAACACCTCTTACATAATTTACCTCACCAGTATCAGACTTCATTAAACTTCAACACACTGTCTAACATCAGTGACTGAGAAGCTCCAGTATCCCTAAGGATTTTTATTGGCACCAGAGTAGATCCTTCTTCCAAGGATACAAACACTTCAGTTATAAAATGATCATATCCCTTTTTAACTTGGTCAGACTCTAACAAAGCCTCAGTTGTGTTTATCAAACCCTGTAACTTTACAGGTGCTTCAGTATGTTGCACACAAGCATCTGGAACTGCTTTCTCCTCCTTTTTCAATCTGAAACAGTTAGCTATTACATGGCCAGGCTTCTTACAATAGTTACAAATAAGACTAAACTGTCTTTCCCTCACAGGCTTTCCTTCCTCCTTACCTTTCTCATTAACTTCTGATTTACCTTGAGTCTCCATGTTATTTTTCCTCTTAAAAATTCTGCCCTGAGGAAATTTATTCTTATGGATTAAAGCATACTCATCAGCTAATCTAGCACAATCCTGCAATTTATCAGTACCCCTCTCATTTAAGTAGGTCCTTACTTCAACAGGAATGCTTCTTTTAAATTCCTCCATTAAAATATTAAAATCAGCTCTCTCAATGTACCATAGTCCCCATTTACATTTTTAGAAGAAACCCATCTCTCAAAACACACAGCTTTATCATAGGCAAATTCCACATAAGTTTTATCCACAGACTTTTTCAAACTTCTGAATCTTTCCCTATAAGCTTCTGGGACTAATTCGTATGCGTTTAGAATATGCATTTTCACAATATCATAATCAAGTGCTTGAGCAGCAGTTAAAGCTGTGTAAACTTGTTGTGCTTTGCCTTTAATTACACTCCGTAACAACACTGACCATTTATCTTTCGACCACTCTAACATCCGAGCAACAGTTTCAAAATGTTGAAAATATCTTTCCACTTCTGTTTCACTAAATGGAGGGACCAATTTAATTTCTTGACTAGCAACAAACCGTTTATTAGAACCAGAAGACTGTTTCCCAGACCTTAATTCCTCCATTGCATATTCAAATTCTCTCTTCTTTTGATCTGCCTCCAATTTACAATGCTCTAACATCATTTGTTCAATTTGCAACTGCATCTCCAGATTACTTATTGGAAATTACTCTAAAACCGAATCAGCAAAAACACCCGAATCCACATAGTGTGACACGATTTTTCTCTGCATTACAGCCTTAGATGTAGTCTGCAAAATACCTTTAAGTTGCAATCTACGAGCTATCTTAGAGACCTCAGTTTTTTTCGCCTTCGCCAACAACTCCGCATCTGGCGAAACCAGAAACTCATCAATATTCATTGTTGCTGAATACCACTCACAAGCCAATCAAACAAAAGAACCGAGGGTATCCCCTTTTCCTAAACACCGATTCAAAAGTTAGCAAGCATTTAAACTCTAACGATCCAATCCCGGACGAGCCCCCATATTTATGTTACATATTCAGGCAACAATAAATATATGAGTTCGGCAAAGGATTTTATAACAAACAACACGTTTATTAAACACTGAAAACAAACCCCCCAAAAGTAAACAAACACTAACGTAACCGGAAATCAACTGCTGTGCGGCAGTTTAAACAGCTCTTAAAGTGATGCAGCTCAAACAGTTCTTAAAGTGATGTTGCAAAAACAGTTCTTTAAAGTAGTATTGCCAAAAGTTCGAAATGCTCACGGTCCATTTAAGGGAGAGACTTTATAAGATGTTTTAAATTTGTTTCGATCCCCAGCGTCGAACTTCCCACGAAGGATTTACGAAACAAAACAGCTTAAAGGCACTGACTTTTCCTTTATCACACTGTCCTCAATCTTCTGCTATCCTGCAGAGATTAACATGAGAACAGTCAACAAATTCCTTTCAAATAAGGATTAAATAAGGTCGAACCCGTTTCACCGTCGAAGATAGATTCTCCTCGATCTTTAATTCCTGAACTCCGATCTTCACTTTCCACTGATTTCTGAACTAGCAGTATTGTAAAGAAACTGCTGGCAATGACCTTTTAAACTTTAGGCATTAGATAAAAACTTCATCCTTCAACTAAACTGCGTCATCACATTAAATCACGCAGTGGCATGAAGTCAACTTGGCAAATCCAGCCACGAACTGCCCCTCCTCACAGGGTGGGGTCTTCCTTTTATAACCTGTAAAAAAAACTTGTCACATGATCTCTACTGGCGGGAAAATGACGCCACTCCACCATCACAAGACCATTACCTCAAGTCCAGTATAGCTTCAACCCCAGTCATGTGACAAGGGTACCATTGTCATGTGTCACGAGTACGTAACAATAAATAATTGAAGAAAATTAGTTAATAATTAGGTGGAAAATGGAAAAGATGTAAGGTATATTTAAAAAAATTAAGATGTATTTTTAAGATGAGCTGGAGAATCTCAATTAATTCTGGCTGGTGGCCAATGAAACCAAGAAAACAACTAAACTTTGTTAACACGAGTGAATCTGCAGATGCTGGAAATAAATAAAAACACAAAAAGCTGGCAGAACTCAAACTTTGTTAATCACTTTTTTGGTAGATAATCATTGCAAACAATAGCATGTAAACAACAAACAAAATGCTGATGGAATGCAGCAGGCCAGGCAGCATCTATAGGAAGAAGCACTGTTGGCGTTTCGGGCCGAGACCCTTTGTCAGGACTAACAGCATGTAACAGCAGGACTAATAGCATGTAACTTCCCTTTGGACTTGGAGGCAATTCAATGTGGCAGAACCAAAGTGAGGTAGCATGTCTGTTGCTAAGAGCGAGGAAGACACAAGATTCAATGGATTTAAGCACCAGGCTGAATTGGAAAGGTCAGAAAGAGGCCAAACTGGGACAGTGGGGTCCAGGCCCCAAAGCATACTGAAGCAACTGAACCCGATGACTTAAGCGCTGGGCTGAATCAGTAAGGGTGGGTATGGGCTGAATCAACCAGCAGGGCCCAGGTCCCAGAGTGTATTAAAGCGACTGAGCCAGATGTTTGAATGATATAAATGCCAGACCAGACTGAAAAGGTCAGAGTGCTGGGACCCGAGGCTAGAGATGGGCCGGTTCAGTTTGCCTCTCCGCTCTGTGCTGAACCAAAAGTCTATGAACAGGACTGTCTTTGTGGACTTCAGTTCAAAACTCGATTTGTGTGTGTTTATTGTTTGCATGGCTACCTGTTGGTGATGAATATCAAAGTTTTATAATGTTCATATACTTTGATAATAAATATACTTCGAACTTTTAAATAAAAATTGAATCATGTTTGAGTTGCACGTTTTTCAAAACAAATTTATGAACATAAATTATTGATAACAAGATTAATAATACTACAGCTAAACCATATGTTTTAACAGAACTGGACAATTGAAATCCATTTAATAATGTTTTTAGAAATAACCCATATTATAATGCCACTTCCGGATTGTTGCTAAAAATCCATCATGTTTACTAATTGTCCTTTCGTGAATAGCAGCCATTTGCTCATCAACATTTATTCATTAGAACTAAAACCTGTCACATGACAAATATGTTTTATCTCCGTAAACTTCTATTTATCAAATAGAAATGTTCCACTAGGTATTTTTAAACAAAAGTTAACATGTGCATGTACAATATACAAACGGAATATTCATTTATTAAATCCAATACCCCCAGTTTGTTCCTGTTGCTTTACCGAAGTTAACATTCGGAACGTGACCGCAAGTTCAGCATCGGAAACGCGGACGACGGGCGCGCGCACGCTCGCTCACGCACCCGCTGGTTGATTGGTTGCTGCCGGGAGGGGGCGGGGCGTGTCCATGGCGATCTAACATGGCCGAAGAGACGGCGGCTGGAGAACATTTGGAGTTTCTCAGGGACAGGCACGTCGGCTTCTTCGAGCGATGCCTGAAGATCTTACCCGAGAGGTACTGCTCGCTGGAGACCAGCAGGTATGGCAGGGCCCTGGTGCACGATGGCGGGGGCCGCTGGCCGAGCTAGATTTAAGCGAGGGCCCAGAGGATCTTCGAGTTTCGCCCCACCCACTCTGCTGCAGCCCCGCGACCGGGCGGCTGCGGACGGGTCGGGGCAGAGGGGCAGGGGCCACGGTGCATCAGAAGAGGGAGATCCCTCTATCCTGCTGTCACCGCTATAGCAAGCAGTTGTCCCTCAGGCTGAGCTTTGGGTGACGGTGAACACATGGAGCAGTTAACGGGCTGTCATCTGTTGGGTTGGGCAATTGCAGAGGCAGGCGCGGAGCTGCTGGGCGTGGACCAGACAATAATAGTACCCTTCCTGTAATTCATAATCTTGACATTAAAATTATGCAGAAAGTAAAACATGATTTTAAATAAACGGGGTTTGCCTTTTGCGCAAGTGAAACCTCAGTCAACTCTTCGTGCATTTACATGCAGAAATATCAAGATATCTCATAAAATTCAGTTCAAGTCTGTAAAATTGCTACATATCAACGTTGTAATTTAACAAAATTGCGATTCGCCAGATTATTTTGTAATAATGAAATACCCGTGCATATACCTTTCGGTAGACCCGTCCATTTCCGTCCTTGGAAATGATTAGCGACTCTCTTCTTTTCGAGTAGCAATTGCAATTGCAATAGCGTACTTTTTTTTACTTTTTCTTGAAGCCTTTGGTTCTTTGGCCAGTTTGTAAATTTGTCCTCTGACACTTTTACTACCACGTGATCACAGATTCTCAAGTATTTATATGCTGCAAGTTTCATTCACTTTTTATAGATGTTGAATAAAAGCAGACATACACAATATTTCTTCTCGTCTGCTCCATCATTCGCTAAGATGGCAGCTCACTTTCTATACGTATGCAGTGGAATCTGGTTAACTGGGCCATTGGTTAATCGGGGCAGCCGCTAATTTGGGACGTTTTGTAAAGATCCAAAACTAATCGAGAAAATATCCAGATTCCCTTCATCTATTTGGGATACATTGCTTGCTTGGAGAGAACAGTTTTTAATAGCGTTTGTTAAGTGTGTTTGTGTTTTGTTTTTAAAAAACACTGATTTTTGTCATAGTGATAGAAAAGTACAGCACAGAAACTGGCCTTTCAGCCCATCTAGTCTGTGCCAAACTATTTAAACTGCCTGCTCCCATTGGAGGTGCAGGTCAATGACCTCCATACCCCTGCCATCCATGAACCTATCCAAACTTATTATGTTGAAAGTAAGCTTGCATGCACCACTTGGGCTAGCAGCTCGTTTCACACTCTCACAACGCTCTGGGTGAAGAAGTTTCCTCTCGTGTTTCCCTTAAACTTTCCACCTTTCTCCCTTAACCTATGACCTCTAATCCCACCCAACCTCAGTGGAAAAATCCTGCTTGCATTGACTATGCACTTCACAATTTTGCACACCATTATCAAATTTCTCCTCAATCTTCTGCTTTAAAAATGAAGTCTTAAACTATTCAATCTTTCCCTATAACTCGGGTCCTCCAGTCCCAGCAACATCCTTGTACATTTTCTCTGTACTCTTTCAACCTTATTTACATATTTCCTGTAGGTCGGTGGCCAAAACTGCACACACTACTCCAAATTAGGCTTCACCAATGTGTTATACAACTTCAACATAACATCCCATCTCCTGTACTTTAATGCTTTGATTTATGAAGGCCAATGTGCCAAAAGCTTTCTTTACAACTCTTATCTCCCTGTGATGCTACTTTTAATGAATTATGGACCTGTATTCCCAGATCGTTTTGTTCCACCACACTCCTCAGTGCCCTTCCTTACACGACTTAAGATGTACCTTGGTTGTTCCTATTGAAGTGGAACACCTTGCACTTGTTTGCATTAAATTCCATCTGCCATTTTTTTAAATCCATTTTTCCAGCTGGTCCAGATCCATTGTAAGCTCTGATCGTCTTCTTTGCTGTCCACTGTACCTCCAGTCTTGGTGTCATCTGTAAATTTGCTGATCCAGTTAATCACATTATCATCCATATCAGTAATATAGATGGCAAATAATAACAGACCCAGCACCAATCCCTGCGGCACCCCACTAGTCAGCTATCTGCTAGCACACTGGCTTCTCCCACAAAGCCGATGTGTAATCCAATTACGTATCAAATCTTGAATGCCAAGTGACTGAACTTACTTGACCAACCTCCCATGTGGGACCTTGTCAGATGCCTTGCTAACGTCCATGTAGACAACATTCACAGCCTTCCCTTCATAAACTTACCTGGTAACTTCTTTGAAAAACTCTATTAGATTGGTTAGACATGACCTATTACACACAAAGCTATGCTGACTATCCCTAATCAGTCCTTGTCTATCCAAATACTCATATCCAGTCCCTTAGAATACTTTACAATAACTTTCACACTACTGATGTCAGGCCCACAGGCCTATAATTTTCTGGTTTACTTTTAAAGCCTTTTAAGCAGAGGAACATTAGTTTCCTCCATTCCTCTGGTACCTCACCTGTCACTAAGGATGATTTAAATATCTCTGCCAGAGCCCCTGCAATTTCTGCACTTGCCTCCCACAGGTTCTGAGGGAACACACCTTGTCAGATCCTGGGGTTTTATTCATCCTAATTTGCCTTAAGACAGCAAACACCTCCTCCTTTTCCTCTGTAATCTGTATAGAGTCCATGAAACGGATGCCATTTTACTTTACTTCTAATCTCAGTATCCATCTCCTGAGCAAATACAGATGCAAAAATCCATTTAAGAACTCCCTCATCTCATTTGGCTCCACGCAAGGATTACCACTCTGATCTTCCAGAGGACCAATCTTGTCCCTTGCAATCCTTTGTCCTTAATACGTCTATAGAATCCCCTGGGGTTCTGGCACTCTGGTTCCCATCCCCTGCAACTCTAGTTTTAACCCCTTCCCCACTCCAGTGCAGCCATAGCAAACCTTCCCACTAGGATATTGGCTCCCCCCCACTTCCTGTTCAGGTGCAAAGTGTCTACTGTACAGGTCCCCCTTCCCTGAAAGAGCCCGATGATCCAAAAATTTGACATCCTCCATCCTACACCGACTCCTTAGCCACATGTTAAACTGTATCATCTTCCTATTTCTGGCATCACTAGCATGTGGCACAGGTAGCAATCCTGAGATCGTAACCCTGGAGGCCATGTCCTTTAACTTAGCACCTAACTGTGGTTTCAAGCATTCAAGCTTAGAAATGCTAGAAACAGTCCAGAGCGAAAATGAAATGATTTCACTACTTCAGTAAGTTAGGAACTACAAGGAATTTGAAGGTATCGACAATCATCTAGAATTTTACCTTTGGTCCCTACCGGGCACTCAGCTATCATGTGTGGCTCCAAGTAGCTGCATGTAACAGCATCTGCACCCTGGTGCATCGCGATGACAGGCAGGCTAAACAAGCTGAGGATAGCTGGCGGGTCCCATACCCCCAGTGAGATAGGGACATGCCTGTCCCAACATACAAAGTCAGCTCTGCTGGACTGGCAGTTGAAATCCCATGGCCAGGAAGGCGTTTCTGCAACACTCTGTGGAGGGCACGATGAGGCCCAGAAAGAATCATGGTCATGCACTGCAACCAGGGAAAGCTACAGTTGTGACACCTACTCGATTTCCAAGGTCGAGAGAATGGAACTGCCCCAACTTTTCCACTTTAAAGATTCTCACACAGGTTTCCTGTCCTCATAGGATATGACAGTAGTGTTCTAATTTGTTCTTTATTCCGTTCAAATGTGTAAATTTTTACTCAGTTAATAGACAATTAGTGGTAGCTGAAGAGTCTCGGCCCGAAACATCGACTGTTTACTCTTTTCGATAGATGTTGCCTGGCCTGCTGAGTTCCTCTGATACTTTGTGTGTGTTGCTTGTCTTTAATACCTTGTTAACTATTTACTTGAAACTTTATAGGGCAGCCACTTAATTGGGTCAAGATGTACTGGTCCCAAAGCACCCCAATTAATCAGAATCCACAGTATTTTAATTTGGATCTTATTGTCATTATGTTAGTTTCTGCTAACTTTTATCAATTTATTTTTGAAACTTGAATGCTATTGATGAGGCCAGCAAATGTCCTATTTTTTTTTTGTTTTGACTAAGGTAGGCCATTTCAAGGCATCAACTTAGCTAGTTTTCTTTGGTTTTATCCATTGTTAACATTTCCATATGATGTAAGATATGTATTGGCTGTCAGCAATTCCATTTTCCAACCTAATTCCTTCTACCTGTTCCACCTTGAATTCCATTAATACCCTTCAGATTTGCAGCAGCCATTTAACAACAAGCAATGTGTGTTTAGGATATTGGAGCAAACTAGAGCAGTTGGGCAATATCCATGCAGATGTGGGGAGAAAGATATAAATGCTGCATAGCGCTGGAGCTCAGGCTCAGCCCATGTTATGAGAGTTGAGTCAGCTGCACACCTGCACCTCAAGTGTCTCACTGTGCTGTTTCCTCAATCTCAAGGGCTTTAATTTTGCAAACAAGTTTGTGTTCTGCTTGCCAAGACCTGGCCAGATGGAAGAAAATCCCGCTTGGTGTAAACTGCAAAACTAAAACTATTATTTTGATTAACCTTCAGTTCATGCAGTTCAAACCATAACTGGTGATTTTCCCCATGGGTCAAGGGAGGAGGTGTGACAGCTTGGCCTGAACCGAGACCTGCTGATGTTGTTTTGTTCTTCTCATGTAGAAGTGACTCTTCTACATTTTCAGCCCTCTGTTACTGAAAGCCTTGTTCATACCTCATCCCCTTGGGGCTCCACTTCTCCAACAATTTCCCAGCTGAGTTTCTTGCATTCAAAACTAAGATCACTTTGTTTCTGATGTAAAGGAAATGATTTGCCCAAGCTGCTGTGTGAAAGCTGACCCATCCTTCATTGATATTAAACACAAATAAACAATTTTTACAAGAAAAAAACACAAATAGAACAAAAAGGTTTAAACTGTGATGATTAGTTAGGGTTGTGCCAGTTGGTTTAAGAATGGAGTAACTGAAGGGAAATAAGGTATTTTGAACCCAGTAGGACCTCTGTACCCCAATGGTAGGTGCAAGAAAATGGCTTAGAAGGTGGCAATCTTTGATGATGGATGTTGCTGCCGTGAGGCAGCATCTCCTGTAGATACTACCAATGGTGGGGAAGATTCTGCTGTGATGTATGGGGCAGAGTCCACTGCACTCTGCAGCTTCTTGCATTCCTGCACATTCAGATTGTTATGCTAGGCTATGATGCAACCTGTCAGGATACTTTCAACAGTGCATGTGTAGACGTTTGTTTGAGTGACAGTCCAAATCTCCTTAACCTTCTCAAAAAGCAGTGAAGCTGGCACACCTGCCTTGTGATTGACTGAGGCCAGGGCAGATGGTCTGAGACATAAACACCCAGGAATTTAAAACTGCTGACTCCACTGTCAATTTCTCCCCCCTCACCCCAGTATAGATTGGTTGTTGTTAAGCACCACTCAACCAAGTGTCCTGTCTTACTTCAGTAAGTTGGTTTCATCACCTCATGTGGTTTGTCCCAACTTGGCATTGTTGGTGAATTTGTATATGGCATTGGAGCTCTGCATGGCCACATAGTCATTTATGCAGAGTGCAGAGCAGGTGTTAAGCATGCAGCCTTGAGTTGCACCCATGTTGATTGTCAGCGAGGTGCAAATACCGTTACCAATCCTTGCTGGGGTCTGCTGATGAGGAAGTAGAGTATCCAGTTTCAGAGGGAGGTACAAAGCCCCACATCTGGAAACTTGATGATGAGTTTGGAAGGAATAATTGTGTTGAACCCGAGCTACAGTCACTGAGCAGCAGTTTGACATATGTGTTCCTGTTTAGATGGTCCAGAGCAGAGTGAAGATCCAAAGAAGTTACATTTGCTGTTGGCCTGTTGTGACAGTAGGCACATTGAAGCATGACCAGGTCATGTAAGGGGCAGGAGTTGATTCATACCATAACCAACCTCTCAAAGCACTTCATTGCAGTTGATATAAGTGCTACCAGGTGGTAATCATTGAGGCAGGCCATTATGATCTTGGGCACCCGTACAATCGATACATTTAAAAAAAGGCGGGAATTATTGTATGTACTGCTCGCAGTTTGATGCAACAGTATAACTCTAAAAGGTGCTGTTCTTCATAGTCATAGAGTAAGAGCACAGAAACAGGTTTTTTGGCCCAAATTGTCCATGATGGCAAAACTGCTAAGTTAGGTTTTACACTCTTAGCTGATTGCTAAATTAGACATCCCATTTGTCCATGTTTGGCCCATATCACTTGTACTTGTCCAAGCGTCTTTTAAATGTTATCATGTCTTTTTCAACTTCTTCCTTCGGCAGCTTCTTCCATATGCATGAAGAAGCTACTTTGCAGATTCCCTTTTAAACCTTTTTCTTCTTGCCTTAATCCTAAATCCTCTAGTGTTTGATACCCTCTTCCTGGGGAGGAAGACTATGTATTCACCCTGTCTATGCTGCTCATGATTTTGTACCCCTCTATAAGACCACCTGTCAGTTACCTACATTTCAATGAATAACATTGCCTATTCAACCTGTCCCTACAAACTCACACCCTCAAATCATGACAACATTTGGATATACGTTCTCCTGTGGAACTGGAGTTGTATGTAAGAGCAAATGGAATAGTCTGGTCTTCACTGATAATTGTTGGCTTTGGTCAATAGTAGCTCTTTTGTTTTTGAGTCATGAAGTTACAGGTTCAAGCCCCATTTGTGGAAATAGAACAAGTAATCTGTTAATATCAGTGCAGCAGTGACGTATAATTGGAATATTAGAAATACACTTAAATTGACTTTATTTCTTACATCCTTCACTTACACAAGGAGTAAAAATCTTTTACGTTAAGTCTCTGAATATATGCAATGTGCAAATTGTAGTAATTTGTAATAAATAGTATGTACAGTAAGATATACAACAGAACGGTCAATATAGCTTAGGAAACCAATTGTGTCAGTATGGATTAATCAGTCTGAAGGGCTGGTGAAAAAAGCTGTTCCGGAGCCTATTGGTCCTGGCCTTAATGTTGTGGTATAGTTTCCTGGATGGTAGTGGCTGGAACAGTTTGTAGTTGGGGTGACTTGGGTCCCTAATGATCTTTCTGGCTCTTTTTACGCACCTGTCAGTGTAAATGTCTCGAATAGTGGGAAATTCACATCCACAGATGCACTAGGATGTCCGCACCACTCTCTCCAGAGCTCTGTGATTGAGGGAAGTACGGTTCCCATACCAGGCAGTGATGCAGCCAGACAGGATGCTCTCAGTTGTGCTCTTGTAGAAAGTCCTTAGGCTTTGGGGACTAATGCCAAACTACTTCAACCATCTGAGGTGAAAGAGGCACTGTTGTGCTTTTTTTCACCGTGCAGCCGGAATGTACAGACCAAGTGAGATCCTCGGTGATGTGTATTTCGAGGAACTTGAAGCTGTTCACGCTCTCAACCCCAGATCCATTGATGTTAATAGGGGTGAACCTGTCTCCTTTCCTCCTGTAGTCCACAACCAGTTCCTTTGTTTTTGCAACATTGAGGGAGAGGTTGTTGTCTTGACACCACTGTGTCAGGGTGATGACTTCTCTGTAGCCTGTCTTGTTATTATTTGAGTTAAATCATCTGCAGATTTAATTATGTTGGAGCTGTGGGTGGCTCCATTGTCTGCTTTTTCATATAGTCATTAAGTAACATACAATATTCAAAATCAAGTTGAGCAGTGATCAGGGCTGTTTCCAGAATCAAATGTTTGCTGGGAAATAGCTGTTCTTGAACTCAGTGGTGTAGGACTTAAGGCTCCTGTACCTCCTGTTCAATGGTGGGGTGGTTTTAGAGAAAAGCAGGGCTGTTGTGCAATGGAATACATTAATTCTTTGAACTTCAGCTTGCAAGTTTGATGTAATTTGCAACTGAGTATTTCAAAAAGTGAGTTGTACAAGATGGCAACTGAGCTGCAAGTTTTGGGATCAGATTTCACTGAATGATTATCTGTGAAGTTGTAAACCTGGAAATAGGTTTAAAAATTATTAGCTCAAACTTTGTCCCTGTATTACATGTATTACAAGAGCACCGCAGAGGACATCTTCTAGGGTGCCATGTGTTGTTTGCAATGAAAGAACTTCACACATAGCTAAATGTTTTGTGTATGTCTAGTAGAGATTCTGTAAACGCTGGAAATCTTGAGGAACACACAAAAAGTGCTGGAGGAAATCAGCAGATGATGTCTGTGGGATGCATTGATGATTTATCTGTTGTATTTGCAGATTGACCATTGCTTTCTTTGCATTGTCTGGTCTGGATATGCTGAGTGCCTTGCATCTGGTGGATAAAGCCAGCATTATTGAATGGATTTATTCCCTGCAGGTCCTTCCTACTGAAGACAGTGAGTGAGTTTTTGTTTTTGATCTTGTAGTCAGTGCTTTGTTGAAGATGTGTTTACATTTTGTGCTTTTCGCTTTGCCTAATCTTAGCAATATTGATACATGTTCTAATGTAGGATTTTTCATTAACATTTTCAAATACGTGATGCTGTTAATTGTTGGTGGTGGGAGAAAAGGTTCACTTAACTAGATATGAGGTGCATGACTTGTATAAACATCAATCTGTGAATTGTACAGATTACGGAGTTGCCAGAAATTTCAACAAATAAATGTGTTTGGGTTAATTCTTCTGATATTAAATTTAGTTTTGTCCCATTCTGGAGTATAGAGTTCTGTCATCATCACTGTTTCAAATGATTTTACAATAAAGACTATGTGACCTTTTAATGAAGGTTTGTGTTTTGGGCATATTTGGGTTGAGAGGATATTCGTCTGGATGTTGCCTAGATTGGAAAAATTCAGTGATGGGGGCAGATTGGATAAGATGGGTATGTTTTCCCTGGAGAAAAGGAGGCTAAGGGGTGCCCTGATTTTAAGAGTCTTTAAAATTATAAGAGGTGTAGATAGTCATAATCTTTTAACCCCTTGTGGTTGCCTCAATAACCAGAGAACATAGTTTAAGATAATGGGAAGAAGTTTTGAATAGGAATTACATGAGAAATGCTATTTTTAAGCATCGAGGTTGATATCTAGAACTCAATTGCAGAGTAGTTGGTAGAGTTAAAATCAGTGACTATGTTTAAGAGACATTTAGGCAGACACTTAGAAAGATATAGACCTAATGTGAATCAGAATCAGGTTTATTATCACTTAGAAGTATCTTGAAATTAGTTGTATTGCAGGAGCAGTAAGTTACAGTACATAAAAATTATGTTATGATAAGAATTATTTTTAGATAGTCCAAAAAGAGAGCAAAATAGAGTGTGTTCATGGACAGTTCAGAAATCTGATGGCGGATGGTGTTCCTAAAATATTGAGTTTGTCTCTTTAGGCTCTTACACCTCCTCCCTTATGGTAGTAATTAGAAGAGGGCATATCCTGAATGGTGAGAGTCATTAATGATGGATGTGGTCTTTTTGAAGATGTCCTTGTTCCTGGGGAGACTATTGCCCAAAATGGAGCTGGCTGAGTCTACAACTCTGTGCAGGTTTTTATGATCTTGTGCATTAAAGCCTTCATACCAGGCAGTGAGGCAACCAGTTAGTTTCTTCTCCCTGGTACTTATGTAGAAATTTGCTAGAGTCTCTGACAACATATAAAATCTACTCAGTCTCCTAATAAAGTATAGCCATCTTCATGATTGCAGTATGATGTACTCAGTATAGATCCACAGAGATTTTGATGTCCAGGATCTTGAAGCTGCTCACTCTTTCCACTGCTGATTCCCTGATGAGGACTGGTGTATGTTCTTCCAACATCCCCTTCCTTAAATCAATAATTCCATGATCTCAGTGATATTGAGTGTGAGGTTGTCATTGTGACACCACCCAACCAGCTGATCTGTTTCTCTCATTTTCACCTCATCACCGTCTAAAATTCTGGCAACAATTATATCATTGGTGAATTTATAGATGACATTGAGTTGTGCCTAGCTACACAGAGTTGAGTATAGAGAGAGCAAGTTAAGTACAATTAGTGTAGACAAAGAAATGGTTATAAACCATGTGGACCAAAGGGCTTGTTTCTGTGCTGTACAACTCTGTCTCTATGATTATTACTTTCAGGATTTTGATGAGTTGTTTCCAGACTTGTTGTAATCATTTTGGTGAAGATACTTTTATCATACTGTTGTAAAAGGAAAACCAAGGTTTAGATCCAATGGTGATACATTTACAAGTCAGAATATTGTGCCATTTGGAAGGCAGTCTGCCTGTAGTTGTGTTTCAGTGCATCATATCTACTGCCATGTGTCTCTTGGTGGGAGGCATTATGAGTCTTGGAAGTGCTGTCAGAGTAACTCTGGCAGATGTTTTCTAGATACAGGTAGTCCCCGAGTTACGAGCGTCTGACTTATGAACTGAGGAAGGAGAACGCCATCCGCCATTTTAAGTCAGATCGCAGCGCTGTCTGCCATTTTAAGTCGTTGCCGTTGACACTGTGTTGAGTGTGTAACTTTGTATTTGGCTTAAATTTTTCTTAGCACAATTCACCCTGACTCCACCCTCCCTTTTCCTGTCAGCTGGTGGCACAGTGAGATCAGTGCTGGGCTTGAGAACAGAGGTTCCGGAGTTTGATCCGATGACAGACCACTTCCGAGCGCGCTGTCCATCCGTGCCGGGTTGATGTCGAGCTTGCAACTCGACCTTGTGAAAAAAAGCACTGCCACCTCCAGTTTAAATTCCCATGCGGAATATTATGAAGGATCAAATACTCAAACCCAGCACAGCCCCCACTTGTCCCATTTAGCCTGTCTCAGTGCAGTGGACTTTAGGACCCAGGGAATTCAGTGTGGTGGTCCTTAGGACCCAGCAGAGCTCGGGTGCCAGCAAAGCTTGGGACCCGCCGCCTGCAGTGTTTCTGTTCCATTGACGGGAAGCGATCATGATTGGGGGAGAAAAAGTGGAAATAATAAAGCATTTGGAAAGAGGTGAAACATCATCGGTCATTGGAAAAGCGTTAGGCTATAGTCGGTCAACGATCGGAACAATTTTAAAGGATAAAGTGAGAATAACGGAGCATGTGAAAAGCCCTGCCCCGATGAAAGCTACAATTATTACTAAGCAACACAGTGGTTTAATTATTGGAATGCATACGTTTCTTAAGTGTTTTATATGCATAGAAAGGTAAAATATATACTATATACTAAGACAAACATTTGACTAACTGACGCTAAATAATATCAGATGTACTTGTTCCAACTTACATACAAATCTGACTTAAAGACGGACTCAGGAACGGAACTCGTTTGTGACCCAGGGACTGCCTGTAATGTATACAGCAGTAGTATCATGATAGTGAAGAGATTATTTAAAATGGTGGGTAGGATACTAGTCAAGCAGGAGACTTCAACACAAATGCTGTTGTCCATCTTGAAGGTTGTTAAAGTTGGTGAGTGGAGAGTAGTCACTATGCATCTAGCCTGTACCTTGTAGAAAACGTCACAGGTGAATCAGGTGTTTCTGATCTTGGGGTCGTGGTGCTTATGTGACTGTTTCCAGTTGATTTTCTAAGTGACCTTCTCGCACATAGAATGGTGAAGGTTGGGCACTATGTGATGGAATGCTTTTAACTGTTATGGATGGGTGGTTAGATTCCCTTATTAGAGATGGTCATTTCATATTGGTTTGTTGGCAAGGGATGTTTCTTGCCACTTCTCAGGTCCTGCAAGTAACAGTCTCATTATTGAGGAAGCTATGGATTGAAGTGAAAGTTTTGCAATAATTAGTAAACTTATTCACTCTACCTTTGTGATGGAAGGGAGGTCATTGTTGAGCTGAAAATGCACTTGTGACACTTGTCCCAGGAAATTCCTGCTACGGTATCCTGACGTTGGGTTGACCTCCAATAATTGCAACAAATTTCCTTTATGATAAGTGTTGTGTTCAAGAATGTGTTCAAATTCTTTTGTTTTCCATCTCTGCTTGTGTTTTTGTTAGAGTGCCTCATGTATTTATATGCCTCATGTTTTTAATATTAAAGTTGCCTTATTGAAATGATAAACTAATATTCTAACCCAGTAGCCTGAGAGCAGCTCAAACTTGTGATGCTATCATTTATTTGTATTTGGTGTAAATAAACATCATTGAGTTGTCCAGCACAGAAAAAGGCCCTTTGGCCCATACTTGTCCATTCTGTCCTAGATATTGTATAAGTTTAAGCCAGTCACATTTTCCTTTCAACGCTCGTCATACCTGTGTATATACAGTGGATTCCAGTTAATTGGAACACATCAGGACCAGTACATTTTGGCCCAATTAAGCAGCTGGCCCAATCATCCAAGGTTTCATGGAAATTGTTAAAAAGCTATAAAAAAGACAAACTACTGTTTAACTGAGTAACGAATTATGTATTTCAATGAAACGCTGAACAAGTTGGAACACTATCAATATTACTACAGTACTATAAAACAGTGTATCAGTTTGTAATAGTTACCGATCAAGGAATTCATTGAATGTATGCTGGCATTGTACTTGATTGGTAAACTATCTATTCCTAGCACCTTAAAGCATTGAGGTTTAACAACTTTCCCAATAACCAACGATTTCTTTTTTATCATTTCCTGACGTTTTGAACAACATAATTACGTGATTCATTGTTTTATTTGAACCTGATAGCGTTGCATATTTGTAGCAAAGGGAACCATCTGGCATGGCATGATTTTGAAGATAAAGTCCTATTTCATCGATGCTGTAGATATCATCTGAATAAGATTTTTGAAGCAAGTTTGGGAGATTTGTAGATTTCCATGTTTCTGCACTTACATTATCAACACTACCTTTCTCGCAGTGTGCTTTCTTGAATTTAGTGTGGTGCCTACATTTCCATCGAGACAACCAACCATCTGTTCCTTTTTGTTCCCACTTCCTCCAAACCGAGGATGTAGCCATGGGCACCTGCATCGGTCCCAGTTATGCCAGCCTTTTTGTTAGCTTTGTGGAACAGTCCATGTTCCAAGTCTATACAGGTATCCATCCCCCTCTTTTCCTTTGCTACATCAACAACTGCATTGGCACTGCATTGGCGCTGCCTCCTGCACGCATGCTGAGCTCATTGACTTCATTAACTTTGCTTCCAACTTTCACCCTGCCCTCAAATTTACCTGGTCCATTTCCGACACCTCCCTCCCCTTTCTTGATCTTTCTGTTTCCATCTCTGGAGATGGCTTATTTACTGACATATACTATAAGCTTACAGACTCTCACAGCTACCTGAATTATTCCTCTTCCCACCCTGTGTCTTGCAAAATTGCTATCCCCTTCTCCCAATTCCTTCATCTCCGCTGCGTCTGCTCTCAAGATGCGGCTTTTCATTCCAGAACGAAGGAGATGGTTTCCTTTTTTAAACAAAGGGGCTTCCCTTCTTCCACCATCAACTCTGCTCTCAAACACATCTCTCCCATTTTCTGCACATCTGCCCTCACCCCATCCGCCAGCCACCCCTCTCGGGATAGGGTTCCCCTTGTCCTCACCTACCACCCCACTGGCCTCCAGGTCCAACGTATAATTCTCCGTAACTTCCGCCAACTCCCAACGGGATCCCACTACCAAGCACATCTTTCCCTCCCCCCCCCCCCCCCCCGCTTTCCGCAGGGATTGCTCCCTACGCGACTTCCTTGTCCACTCGTCCCCCCCCCCCCCCCCATCCCTTCTCACTGATCTCCCTCCTGGCCCTTATCCTTGTAAGCGGAACAAGTGCTACTCCTGCCCTTACACTTCCTCCCTCACCACCATTCAGGGTCCCAGACAGTCCCCCAGGTGAGGCGACACTTCACCTGTGAGTTGGCTGGTGTGGTCTTTTATATATTGGTGAGACCCGACGCAGACTGGGAGACCGTTTTGCTGAACACCTACGTTCGGTCCGCCAGAGAAAGCAGGATCTCCCAGTGGTCACACATTTTAATTTCACGTCCCATTCCCATTCTGATATGTCTATCTATGGCCTCCTCTACTGTCAAGATGAAGCCACACTCGGGTTGGAGGAACAACACCTTATATACCGGCTGGGTAGCCTCCAACCTGATGGCATGAACATTGACTTTTCTAACTTCAGTTAATACCCTTCCTCCTCTTCTTACCCCATCCCTGACATATGTAGTTGTTTGTTTTTTTCTCTCTCTCTCTCTCTGCCCATCACTCTGCCTGTTCTCCATCTCCCTCTGGAGCTTCCCCCCCCCCTTTCTTTCTCCCGAGGCCTCCCGTCCCATGATCCTTTCCCTTCTCCAGCTCTGTATCACTTTCGCCAATCAGCTTTCCAGCTCTTAGCTTCATCCCACCCCCTCTGGTCTTCTCCTATCATTTTGCATTTCCCCCTCCCCCCCACTACTTTCACAACTCTTAGTATCTTTCTCTTCAGTTAGTCCTGACGAAGGGTCTCGGCCTGAAACATCAACAGTGCTTCTCCTTATAGGTGCTGCCTGGCCTGCTGTGTTCCACCAGCATTTTGTGTGTGTTATCTGTTCCTTTAAAATCTTTATGAACCAGCTTTTTAGCTAGCTCTTCTGACTTGTTTTTTTTAAACACTGGTCCACTAACACACACACTTCGTCCAGTTGCAGTAGAAAACCATTGATTGAGGATTGATTGAGAAAACCTCTTGAACATCTGGATCCTTACCTTCATGCTTATGTTACTGGAATGTTCCCTGTTGTCCCTTGTGTAATGCCCATTCTTCTGGTGGTTTATCTTGCAGATGTATCAAGCATGTAATTGAAGATTTCGGCACTCCAGTTATCTCTGCTAGCTGACGATGAGTGATGTTAGTTAGGCGGATAGATTTTAATTTGATTGAGTAGGCTAATCTTTTTGGCTGGAGTTAAATTTTTTTCTTGGCAGGGATCTCAAATTTTTTTAATCAAAAATAAAAAACAATTATCAAAAATCACTGCTTTTTGAATCAGCATTTGTTGGTCCAAATAGATAACATAACTGCTGTTCACTCTAAGCATGGTTTAGTGTCTAAGGTCTACACAAGTTCAAATGACTGACTGTCTCCTTTCCCAATTAAGCAGCATTGCGTCCTACATAAACAAGGGAATCCTGGCTATTTCCTCTATTTTTGTTATTTAAGAGTTATCCCAAATAAGCAGCTGTCCCCATAACTGATGGCCCAATTAACCGGAGTCAGCTGTACTCCTCAAATGTATTCAATGTACCTACTTCAGCTGGTTCCATATATCTACTCCCTACTCTGGGTTTCAAAGGTACATTTAATGTCAGAGAAATGTATACAATATACATCCTGAAATGCTTTTTCTTCACAACCATCCATGAAAAACAGAAGATTGCCCTCAAAGAATGAATGACAGTTAAGTGTTAGAACTCCAAAGTCCCCCTCAGCTCCCCTCCCTCCCACGCATTAAGTGGCAGCAAACAATGATACCCCTCTCCCCACCTGCAAAAGAAAGCATTTGCATCCGCCACCAAACGCTCAAGCGTGAGCAAAGCAACAGCAAAGACACAGACTTGCAGTTACCCCAAAGACTGCTCTTTCACCCGGTATTCAGCATACCCACAGGCTCTCACTCCCTAATAAGGGAGAAAGAGGTGTCTCCGTTTCACAGCGAGAGGGGAGATGTACCAAAAAACTTGCTGGTTTACAATGTTAAAAGTCTGTTGCATTGCTTTTTTCGAGCCCGGTGCCCAAAGATTTATGGTCTCTGGGCCTTAGATTTTCCATCTCCCATGACACACCAATCTGCTGCCCGGACACCAACCTCTGATCCCTCCATGTCTCCAAAGCCATGAAATCTTGAACCTCCAAAGGCAAGCGAAACTCTTGGGCTGCGCCTTTGGCGTGCCGATTAACAGCCAATCATGAAACCCCGAGAGCAGGTCCCATTCCCACAAGAACCGTAGTCAGCGTGTAACTCCAGGTTAGGGTCTTCAAAAGAACCCTGTGTAAGTTGCTTTTCAGGTTCTTACTAAATCTTTCACTTCTAATCTTATTCCCCATCCTTAAGAATGATTACTCACCTTGTCTATACTCTGCAAGATCTTATGTACCTCTATCAGAATAAAGACCCTTAAGTTCAACAATCTGAAGAATTGCATGGAAGTTGAAGTTTATTTTTAACAGGACAAGTTGGTTCCATGTTACGTAAATTTAAAGTAACAATGTAACTTTAAATTGAACATTTTGAAGTTGGTTTTAAAGGTGTTAATAATAGAATCTGTAAAATTGTCTTGCAAAATACAGAAAAAAGCTGGAAAAAGGCTATATACTCTTAGAGATGCTGTCAGTGGCTGTGCAGGATGTTTATACAGAATGGCATTAGATGGCACCGTGGGGGTGGTTTCTTTACAGTATGATGGAAAAGCAAATCATTTAACTGACTGATGAACTTTTTCTTCAGTTTGCTCTAACTGGTAAAAATAATATTTGTTTGAGATCAAGGAAAATAGTTTTAAGTTTCATTGAACATTACAGGACTCTTAGTACAGTTTTTAGTAATGTTTGCTATGATATACCCAAAAATGTCAGATGTGTTGAAATACTTTAATATAAATGTGTGCAGTTTGTAGTTGTACAGAGAGGATACATAATTATTTATGGTCAATAGAGATGATAAAATCAGAAACCTGCATTCTTAATATGCAACATATTACGGAACATTCTGCATAATGAGTCGTCATTTTTATCTTTGAGCAACATAACTGCATTGATATTTATTAGATTTCTACTGTTCTTTGCAACATCCGATCCAGAGTCATGCTGGCTAAGCACAACTCCAATGTAATAATTTTAGTTTGGTGATAACACTGCTATTGTTGGTGGAATCAAAGCTGGTGATGAATCAGCTTATAGGAAGGAGATTGAAAATCTGACTCGGTGTCACTTAATGTCAGCAAGACCAAGGAGCTAAATATTGACTTTAGTCGGTGGAAACCAGAGGTCCATGAGCCAGTCCTTATCAGGGAAGTAAAGATGGAGAAGGTCAGCAACTTTAAATTACTTGGTGTTAACATTTCAGAGGAACTGCCCTGGGCGCAGCTCGTAAGTGCAATTACAAAGAAAACACAGCAGCATCTCCACTTCCTTAGAAGTTTCCAAAACTTCAGCATGCCATTTAATACTTCGACAAACTTTCGTAGATGTGTGGTGAAGAATATATTCACTGTTTGCATCACAGCCTGGTATGGAAACACCAATGCCCTTGAACAGAAAATCCTATAAAAAGTAGTGGATGCGGCACTGCCAGTGCCCATTACAAGTAAAGCCCTCCCACATCAGTGAGCACATGTACATGGAATGCTTTTGCAGGAATTCAGCATCTATCAGAAAGGACCCCTGCCATCCAGATTGTACTCTCTTCTCGGTGCTGCCATCAAGAAGAAGATACAGGAGTCTCAGGACTCTCACTGCCAGGTTCATGAACAGTTACTACCTCTCAACCTTCAGGCTCTTGAACCATTGGGGAGAAAGTCATTCAACTTCACTTGCCTCATCATTGAACTATTTCCCAACTTATGGATTAACTTTCATGTAGCATCATGTTCTCGATATTTATTACTTATTTATGTATTAGTTCTCTCGTTTGTATTTGAACAGTTTATCTTGGATTTACTGAGTATGCTTGTAATAAAAAAAAATAAATTTCACAGTTGTATATGGTGGCATATATGCACTTTGATAATAAATTCACTTTGAACTTGAATGCAAAGGTAATTCCCTCAGAGTTCATAGTTCTATGGGTTTCACTGTATGTTTCAATGTACTCTGAACCTCCTTTTGCAATAAAATCTATCATATTAACCCTCCCTTCAACCTTACCCTTGGCAAATTCAATGTGCTCATAGGTTTGTCATGAAGATTAAAACTACTTGTTTACCATACTTAGAAATAAACACTAGATTTTGTATTTATTATTAAATCAACAGGCCAGGCACCACTGATGGAAATGAATAAGCAGTCAACATTTCAGGCCGAGACGTAGCTGTTTTCTTCTTCCCTTGGCTGTGGTGCTAAATTACCCTAATGCTCCTCACTACCCTAACTTGGAACCTTTATCTAAAGCAGCCTTTCTGGACCTTTTTTGCCCTGGAGGAACCTTTGAAATAATTTTCAGCTCTCGGGGAGCCCTGTGTAAAATTATATCTACAGTTCACAATCTGTTAGTGTGATTAGCAGGTTGGAGATACAATAGTACAAAAATAACTGTCAATGCTCTTTTGAGTAGTGAATAAATTTTTAGCCAATCTCTCTTTTAAAAAAAAAATCAGGTAGTTAAGCTTAGCTTACCTTGCCTTCCTTGTAACTAATCTCCTTTCCCTTTCATAAATTTTACCAACTCATAAGGCAAATATAATAAATTTCTGTTAAATAACCGGCATAAGCCAAAATGGGATTTAGTTTTTCTAAAGGCAGTAGATTTAATTTAAATAAAGGTTGTAAATTGATTTTAATTAATGCTATTTACAAGATGAAAATTTATTGACAATGCTGATTGGTAAAGTGGTAAAGACACAATTTTATAAAATATAAAAAAGAACAGCATAGTAAATAACTAAATGAGAAAACTGTGTAGCCTCCGTGCCCCCAGTTGACCCACATTCACCTAGGATAAACTGCTGTTGCCCCGCCAGTAGTGCAGTACTTAAGTGTAAATATGGTGTAATGCCCCTTCCCAGTACAAGCTCACAATACAAATACCAGACAATACCTAAAAGTGAGTAAATAATTGCAACTTTATAGTGATTTCTTAGTGATGGGTTAGTAGAAACAGATAACCTAAAGGTACCAAAGTAATAATCAGTTTGTGCACATATTTTAATACATTGGAGCTGTTACGTATTCAGGCAACAATAAATATATGAGTTTTGCAAGGGTTCTTATAACAAACAGCACATTTATTAAACACGGAAAACAAACCCCCCCCCCCCCCACAAGTAAACAAACACTAACGTAACCGGAAATCAGCTGCTGTGCGGCAGCTTAAACAGTTCTTAAAGTGATGCAGCTCAAACAGTTCTTAAAGCGATGTTGCAAAAACAGTTCTTAAAGCGATGTTGCAAAAACAGTTCTTTAAAGTAGTATTGCCAAAAGTTCAAAAATGCTCACAGTCCATTTAAAAGGAGAGACTTTATAGGACGATTTAAATTCTCTTTCACGTCGTTTTGCTTCGATCCCCCAACGTCGAACTTTTCCCACAAAGAATTTACGAAACGAAACGGCTTAAAGGCACTGACCTTTCCTTTATCACACTGTCCTCAATCTTCTGCTATCCCTCAGAGATTAACAAAGAGAACAGTCAACGAATTTCTTTCGACTAAGGATTAAACAAGGTCAAACCTCGATCTTTAACTCCCGAACTCCGATTTTCACTCTCCACTGATTCTCAAACTAGCAGTATTGTAAAGAACCTGCTGGCAATGACCTTTTAAACTTTAGGCATTAGATAAAACTTCATCTTTCAACTAAACTGTGTCATCACATTAAATCACGCAGTGGCATGAAGTCAACTTGGCAAATCCAGCCACGAACTGCCCCTCCTTACAGGGTGGGGTCTTTCTTTTATACCTGTAAAAAAAAAACAAACAAACCTGTCACATGATCTGTACTGGCGGGAAAATGTCGTCACTCCACCATCACAAGACCATTACCTCGAGTCCAGTATAGCTTCAACCTCAGTCACGTGACAAGGGTCCCGCTGTCACGTGTCACGAGTACGTAACAGAGCTCACGCCTCCAGTTCCTTCCACAACGGCCTTCGGCCACCGTCCGAACAGCCGACGTCCAGCATCCATTGCTCTGGAACCGCTGCCTGCTCCTCACACGTCCGTCCTCCTTGCTCCCCTCCTAAAAAAAGGACAGTAAATTCCCGCTCAGCTTACACAGACAAAATATCTACATTCTCCATTGGTTATTTTTCCCCTTAACAATAGCCATAACTCAAATATACCAGACACAGAATCCCATTATAGCATATCAGAGAAGCCATTTCATTATAACAATACAGAGAAGCTATTTTATTAGCCTGAACAGTTAACACCACGGTTACTGGTACTAAGAACCCTAGAACTGCAAGAAATATGAACACTTCACAATAAAATTCACTTCAGACCTATTCAATCCACCTTTTGCAATGTTGCAACAATAGCAAAGTGGCAGGCCAGCAGCTGAATCACAGCGCATAAAAATACCACCTTTAGAATGAAAATTTCCCACCAATTTTCTACTACACTGGTAGTTTGTTCGCTCCCATAAGCCAGTCGGCAGCACATAAGGGCAAGTTGGAGATAATTTGGGAGGGAGAAGCTGATGTCACAGTCCATTCAATGCTCAGAAAACACACTTCACACTCCTCATCAGCCTATTGTTCTCCCCTCTGTGCAATACAGCACTTACCTATTATCAGCCTGCCGTCCTCCTCTCTGTACAATACAGCACCCACCAATTATCAATGGCCTCCCCTATCTCGCCTCAAAAATTAAGAATAAACTCAAGCAAATAAACAGTGCTACTGTGCACTGCCATACTGGGCTGAGAGACCTCTAACGAGCTTGCCAGCAGGGCTGCTTGGTCACTGCCCACCACTGCAAGCACTAGCATCAGGCGTTGTGCAAAGTTCAAAAATGATGTTTATTTTTAAAAAATAACAGAACAACTCGCAACCCCAGTTGAGAAACCCTGATCTAAAGGATCACTTTAGTGGTAGCTTTCCTGTTTTTGCAAGTTATGGCACAAGCCCTGCAAGAGTCTACCTATGTCTGCCTTCTGTGTCTGATTATAACACTTGCATCTCTTTCAATGTTTATTGAATGTCTATCTCACAACCATTATTCTCAATACTTCAAGTCTCCAAATTGCTAGATTTTTTTGTCTAATATTTGTTGGATGTTTGTGTTTATTTTGTCCAGTGCAGAGAAAATTCAAAAATCAGAGGTTTAGATGCAAATTGGAGATGCAGAGATACTTGGGAGACGTTGTGCAGAATTCCCTAAAAGTTAACTTGCAAATTGAGTTGATGATAGAAACGCAAATGCAATATTGATATTCCTTTTGAGCGGATGAGAATATATAAAAGCAAAAGTGTAATGCTGAGGTTTTATAAGTCACTTGTCAGTCTGCAGTTGGGAGCTTTGGACACCTTAACTAAGAAAATAAGTGCTGACATTGGAAGGAGCATAGAGGAGGTTTGCAAGAATGATTCCAGGAATGAAAGGGTTAATGTATGAGGAGCATTTGTTGGCTCTTGGCCTGTACCTGATAAAGTTTAGAAGAATGAGGGGGGTGGGGAGTCTCATTGAAACCTATGGAATATTGAAAAGTCTAGAAAGAGGGAATGCTTCCCCTTAGTGGGAGAGTTTAGGACTAGAGGGCACAGCCTTAGAATAGAGAAATGTTTATTTAGAACAGAGATGAGGAGGAATTTCTTTAGCCCAAGGGTGTTGAATCTGGAATTCATTGCCACAGATGTCTCTGGAGGCCAAATCATTGGATATATTTAAAGCGGAGGTTGATAGGTTCTTGATTAATCATGATATTAAAAGTAAGGGGGAGAAGGCAGGAGAATGGGGTTGAGGGGGGATAATAAATTTGCCATGATTGAATGGCAGAGCAAACTCAATGTGCCGAATGGCCTAATTTTGCTTCTAATGGTCTTATGGACAAGAAATGCCTGTCAACTAGATGGGAAGGCCAAAACCATTGTGTTCAGTCCCTACCACAAGCTGTAAAATCTAGCTCTTTCCCAGGATTAAACAGACTTTTGACAATCTAGTTAAATTCACAAATTGCCATTCCATCATTGCTCTGATGGCTCTGGATAATCATAGTTCATATTTCATCAATGTTAAGCAAAGATGGTCACTGATCCAGAAATTGAAATTAGCAGGAATTTGAAGCTCTTGTATTTCGTCCATTACAACTTCCTGTATTCTCATAGGAAATGTATTAACTCAGTATGGGGCCAGGTAGGTTTGTTACAGGATGCATGCAGACTATATCATGAGTTCAGCTATATGCACAATAGAAACTTCTTTTTGTTAAAAGTGTCTATATTTCATTGAAGTTTAACTACTGTTCTTTAGTAGTAAGTTCTGAAAAAGATATTATTTTAAATGTTCAGACTCTGTTAATTTGACATTATTTTGATTTTTTTTCAGAATCTAATTTGCGCCGCTGTGGTTTCAGGGGTTCATCACATCTGGGAATCCCATATAATCAATCAAAGGTTAGTGGAAACTGGAGAGCATCTGAAATAGAATCCAGTGCTTTATTCAATTGTGACGAAACTGAAGGTCGAAATTGAAGCCTCGGGTTATCTTCCTTTATTGGAACTATTACCAATTTTGAGTTACATCACTGTACCTTGGGACATGATTCTCATTTTTTGATCTGTTTATAGTCATAACCATATACACAGCTATACTTCTTAGTAAACCATTTAATATTAGTGAAATTTTGAAACATTTTCTTAGATATCACTGGGTGGCTGGAAGAATTTAATGCCACTTTTTATATCTTGAAAATGTTAAAATTAAGATAAAGCACTAGATCCTTTTTGTTTAAGACTTAAAATGTTCATATTATCATAGACTGTTTATGAAAAGGGATTAATGTAGAGACTTCTAACCAAAATGACCATTGAATTTCCTGTATCTCAACTGAAGCTGGATAAATCAGCATGAAACATCTTCAGTAATTCTTCTATAATTTTTATTTTAAAGAGCAATGATTTTGGACATGCAGAAATTAATTTCCAACATTGATTTTTAATGTGCAGGATTCTATTATTCTTCCAATCTGATTACTTCCTGATCCTCACATCACAGACAAAATAAGATCATTGATATGTGTGTTCTGATGAAGGGTCTCAGCCCAAAGCATTGTCTATTTATTCCTCTCCATAGATATTGCTTGCCCTGCTGAGTTCCTCCATCATTTTGTGTGTGTTGCTCATTGATTTATTTAATCTATTCTTAATCTGAGTGAAATGTTTATATTTACATTATTTTTCCTAATGCATGATTATTGACGTATTTTAGAGTCATGGTACGAACCATTTGTATGACAGTGGTCACATAGCAATGACATACACTGGCCTAGCTAGCCTGGTGATTCTTGGAGATGATCTGAAACGGGTAAATAAGGAAGCATGTTTAGCAGGACTTGGAGCGCTACAACTTGAAGATGGCAGGTATGGTAAAATCATTACTACCCTAGCATAAATTATGTTAATACCTCACAGCACTACATTTACATAGTAGTGATATATTAAATTGGATTGCTATAATCTGGTATGTTTTTGACTTGATCAGAAGAGCCTGAGCTTTGCTGTCTTGATTCCTGTGAGAAAAAATCCATCTCTTTTTATAACAATGAAGTGCTAATGTTCTATTTAGCATTTGGGATTTTGCAAAACTCGAAGCACGTATACATAGCTAGGGTGCTGAAGAATTTTGCACTGTACCATAGTAATTTCATATATTGCACTGCATTGCTACTGCAATAAAAGAACAAGTTTTGTGATATATGTGAGTGATGATAAAACTGATTCTTATATGGGTCTCTATTGTGGGCTGGGAGTGGAGAGAGAGGAGGGAGCGGGAAGCACCAGAAGACCATTCTGTAATGATCAGTAATCCAATTGTTTGGAATCAAATGGCCTTGCCTGGTTTCTCAGGGTTGTGTGTGTGTCTGTACCCCTGCCAACCCTGCTCCTGTCACTCCTTTGCCACCTGTCCCACATCTCTTTTGTGGTGCTCCACCCTTGCCATTCCCAACATCCTTTGCTCCTGCCAGATTTACAAACTCGCTCTCTGCTCCACATTGGCAAATACAGGATTATGTACAAGCAGGCACCCCAGCTATATATTTGGGCCTAAGACTTCAGCATGTCATTTTCTTTCAATACCTAAACATCAGAAGTTCCAGGCTTTCCTCTTAAATTTTGACTTAGACCTGTGGAGCAGTCTTTCAAAAATATGACTTTCTTTAAGCCTGCATAGTTATAACTATACTCGTACCCATTATTATTAACTAGACTTCATGGCTTTCCATACAAGTAGTGATTATTGAATGCTAATTGGAGGAAATAGTTTTCTTTACCACACAAGACCCTACAAAAGAAAACCTTCTTGCATGGAAGCAAATAGGTGTACCTAAATAGAACTAGTTGTTTTTTGCTTCAGTCATCAGCTATTTTTGTTGAGATAGGATTAATGAATTAGCACTGATATGGTGGATAGGAAGCCTTCCCCATCATTGAGCACATCATAGATTGTTTTTGCAGGAAAGCCGCATCCATCACCAGGAACCCCCGCTACCCAGCTCATGCTCTGTTTTCACTGCTGCCATCAGGAAGAAGGTACAGGAGCCTCAGGACTTGTATCACGAGGTTCAGGAGCAGTTTTTACCCTCAACCATCAGGCTCTTGAACCAAAGAGCCTTCACTTATTTTCACTTGCCCTATCATTGAAATGTTCCAACAACTTATGGACTTACTTTCGGGGACTCTTCATCTCATTTCTTGATATTTATTGTTTGTTTATTTGTTATTATTTCTTATTTTGTTTTGTATTTGCACACTTTGTTATTTTTTGCACACTGGTTGTACTGGTGTGGTCTTTCATTAATTCTATTATGCTTATTGGATTTATTGAATATGCTCGCAAGAAAATGAATCTCAGGGTTGTATATGGTGACATATATGTACTTTGATAATAAATTTACTTTGAAGGAATTAGCACTGGTATGGAGAAAGGATTGTGTTACTTTCTTTCAAATGTGAGCTTGATAATTTTGCTCATTCACCCCCTGGGAGCAGAGCCACCAGCCTGCTGACTCGCCCTCAATGGTAAGATGACCTGATTCCACAAAACTTCTGTTTAGGATTATTCTGATGTTATAAAGTTATGTCAAAGTAGCAGATAAACTATCCCAACTACTCATTGATCAGTATACCTCTGATCATGTTTGGTGTGCTAAATCATTTTGGTCTGCAAGCTTCCTTGAACTCAGTCGTAATGGTGCAAATAACTTAGCCTGATAAATGGTTTCAGCCTTAAACATTGACTCTTTATTCCTCTTCATAGATGCTGCTTGACCTCTGAGTTCCTCTGGCATTTGGTTTGATGCATAACCCAATTGTCTTACATATTTGGCTAATGCAGGCAAGAACATCTCATGATCATTTCTCTTGGCAAACCCAGTCTCTAGCAGTCAGTTCCCTGCTGTGGGCCAGCAGAAGCAATATGTTTGCATAACTATGCTTTTAATTTCAGATTGATTACTGCTTGCAGTTTACAACTTACGTTGAGAATTGAAGACTGATTCTCACTTGAATTAATATTTGCTACATTCACATGATTCCATAACTCTAAAATAATCTGTAACAGCTTCAGTGGACCAAGTCCATTACTTTTCTCCTTTGCCTGATGGTTCCTGATTCTCATGCTGTTTTTTTTTCTCTTGCCACATTCCCTGCATGCCTCTGCTGTTTCTATGTTGTCTCATTGCCAGAGTGGAGCTGGGAGCACAGTCAGTTGGCTATTAGCAAGTGGAGAGGCAGCTGACACTGATGGTCGGGCCAAAAAAAAATAGTGGTGCAGACCTAAATATGTAGAATCTGCAACATCAGTTTGATTAGCACCTTGCAATCCAGCTATCATGACATTCATTTTGCCTCTTAAAATTTTAATATATTTACAAATACACAATTCATGTTAAAATGGATTGGCTTGAAATCTTCATTTTTTTAATGTAAAATATATTTTGCTATTTAACCAGATTGGACAAAATAGTTGTATTGTAAATGGAAACTTGTTCTGATCACATTGAATTTAAGATCTTTCATCAGATACATTTGAAAAATGGACAAACTCTATTTTCAGACTTCCAAACTTTATGATATATTTCATGCTAAATTCAAAAGAACGTTTTGGTCACTTCCAAATAGTTGCAATTGCATCTTTTCCCTCTGTCTGTTCTGCAGCTTTTATGCCGTGCCAGAAGGAAGTGAAAATGACATGAGGTTTGTCTACTGTGCCTCTTGTATCTGCTATATGCTTAATGATTGGTCAGGAATGAACACACAGAAAGCCATAGAATACATCAGGAAGAGCATGGTGAGTAAAGTAAATTTAGATTTGTATTGTGATTAGACATTGAAGTAGCTGAATTTCAGATTTTGGTTGCAGGATAACTGCAACTGATGAAAATCTGGAATCAAATACTGAGAATAATCAGCACGTTCATTCCTATTAAAATTAAATAGGATGTGTTGATGTTGCTCATTTGTAAGGAAAATTTGTTAATTAAATAGTAACATTTATCTCCACAGATGAATACTGGTATGAATATTTTAGCATTTAATTAATCAAGTTTGTTTTGCACTGGCATGTTTCATATTTTTAGTTAACTCAAGCAGCTTACTTTCATGTAGACCTGTATTTCGGTGGGAAGCCATTTATTTCTAATGTTATAAAATCCCATAACTGGATCACTTAGCAGCAAAGATAGAGAGGTCCGTTGAAGTCTGATGGCAATATTTTTAAAAGTCTTTATTTATGAAAGGGGCACAAACTTAAGATTAATACAAACACTCAAATATACGTAGTCACTACTTAATCAAAAAGCGCGGGTCCAATTAATAACCATCAATAAGAAACAGCTCGATCGTTTGTCTAGGGGATAATATAGTGTCCGATGGAAATATAAAAGTCACTCAAATTCCGGCAGGCTTCTGGCTTTCAGGGAGGGGGGGCCGCTGAGTTTTCACTTGTTGGAGAGAGAGAGAGAGAGAGAGATTGGTGAGAAAAGAAAAACTTGCCCGGGTCTTTATGAAGCAAATCTGTTGAATCAGGGGAGCGGGCTTCCCCGTTGTTAGCTAAAAGCAGTTTTCTGTGATTCCAGCCACAGATTTCAGGCCCGGAATCTAACGCACGTGGCTTCCTTCCAAAATGGCTTCCCACTACGACGGGATCGCTAGCCTATCTCCTGGTGCATCTGAAGGGGTTGTCCCCCCCAGACCCTCCTTTATACTTCCTCACGGGGTCTCAGGTGTCAATCAGGTTGGGATGATGCAATCTCTCTCTCAGCCAGCCCACTTTGCCCGAGGGCTTTACAAGTGGTCTTCATGAGACAATAGTCAATGTCGCCTTATTTTGCATCCTGGTGGAACGCGGTATTCGGCACGTCTCTCTCTCTCCCACTTCCTGGGTCTACTAACCTCCCCCCCTCAACTAGTGCTCTTGCAATTCTCACAAAGGAGGGGACTGCGGACATAACACTAAGAAAGCATTTTTCGGTAAAAATGAAGACAAAAGTAAATAATATAAAACAGTTCTGTTACATAAGTAGAAGGAACAGGATTTGGATACATAGACTTCAAGCTTAGTTCTCCATTCGACAAATTGGTTCCACTTCTGCGTGAGATTTTGTGATTTTTGAATTCCAGAAACTTATGTGAAGCATAATTGATTCCCTGATGAGTCAGCATTTAAGTCTCTGGTAGAAAAATTCCAAATCACATCTTCTGAGAGAAATTACTCTTCACTTCAATCATAAATGAGCAATCTCTTATGCTGATGCTGTGCCTCTTGGTTCTAGATTCAACCATCCAGGAAAGTATCATTATAGCAGCTACCCTGTCATGTCCCCCTCACAGTCTTGTATTTAATAAAATAATTTGTTGATTGTTTTCTAGATTTGTGTGGAGGTTCAATTTTTCATTTTAACCTTGCCTCTTCATTATAGTAACAGAACTAGTCAGGCTTCTCTTTGCCACCTCCAAGATGTGTTTTTTTTAATTATTTATTCACCTTTTGGGATATATTGGCTGGCATATTTTGTCCATCCCTAATTGCCGAGTTGAAGGTGGCTGCTGCTATGAACCCTTGCATTCCTCTGGTGTTGAGTAGGAAATTCCACATTTAGATCCAGTAATCGAGAAAGAATAACAGTATTATTATTACTACTTTATTGTCGCCAGTCAATTGATACTAGAGCGTACAATCTTCACAGTGATATTTGATTCTGTGCTTCGCGCTCCCTGGTATACAAATCAATAGCAAATATAATAAACATTTAAATTATAAATCATAAATTAAAAAAATAGAAAAGGGAAAGCAAGGTAGTGCAAAAATAAAACTGAGAGACAGCTCCAGATATTTGGAAGGTATGGCCCAGATCCGGGTCAGGATCCGTTCAGTAGTCTTATCAGTTGGAAAGAAGCTGTTCCCAAATCTGGTCGTACGAGTCTTCAAGCTCCTGAACCTTCTCCCGGAGGGAAGAGGGACAAAAAATGTGTTGGCTGGGTGGGCCATGTCCTTGATTATCCTGGCAGCAATGCGTGTGGTGTAAAGTGAGTCCAAGGACAGAAGATTGGAATGTGTGATGTGCTGGGCTGTGTTCATGATCTTCTGCAGCTTCTTCCAGTCTTGGACAGGACAACTTCCATACCAGGTTGTGATGCACCCTAGAAGAATGTTTTCTACAATGCATTTATAAAACTTAGTGAGGGTTTTAGAAGACAGGCCAAATTTCTTCAGCTTTCTCAGGAAGTAAAGGCACTGGTTGGCCTTCTTGGCAGTGGACTCTGCTTGGTTAGACCGAGTCAGATCATTTGTGATATTGATAACTTAAAGCTTTTGACCTGTTCCACCTGCATGCCACCAATATAGATGGGGTCATGCCGTCCGCTACTCCTTCTGAAGTCAACAACCAATTCCTTTGTCTTGCTGACATTGAGGGATAGGTTATTGTCTTCGCGCCATGCCACCAGGTTCTTAATTTCCTCTCCGTACTCAAACTCATCATTACCCAAGATACTTCCTACAATTGTGGTGTCATCAGCAAAGTTATATATTGAGTTCAATGGAAACTTGGCTACACAATCACGTGTACAGTGAGGAAAGCAGGGGGCTGAGTGCATAGCTTTGTGGGGCACCGGTGCTCAGAGTGATTGTAGAGGAGACCTTGGACCCTATTTTTACAGCCTGGGTCCTGTCTGTGAGGAAGTTGAAGATCCAGCTGCAGATCTGAGTTCTAAGACCCAGGTTCCAGAGCTTAGGAATCAGTTTATTTGGAATGATGGTATTAAAGGCAGAGCTGTAGTCAATGAAAAGGAGACTTACATTTGCGTCTTTATTCTCCAGGTGTTCCAAGGAAGAATGTAGTGCCAGAGAGATGGCATCTGCTGTTGACCTGTTGCTCCGATAGGCAAATTGCAAATCATCGAGGTTGACCGGTAGGCTATGGTTGATATGTGCCATAACCAATCGCTCAAAGCACTACATAGAAATTGATGTCAGAGCCACAGGTCGATAGTCATTCAACCAGTTGGTAGTGTCCTCAAGATGATCCTAGTGATAGTAGAGGTCAAGAGTTTGGGAAGTTGCATAACCAAGGTGAGGAACTGCAGCCACTGCAGATACTTTTATTGATGATATACACAGCAGCCACTGTGTATGCTGGTGACAGGGAATTAGTGTTTCATTTAAGGGAGTCTACTTTGAGGTTTGTTGGAGCTGCACTCATTGAAGTAAGTAAATGTTAAAAATTCCTGTAATTAATCACCAGCAGTTAAACAGTAGGTAGTTAATATAGAGCCTTAATTGTTCTTCAGTCAAAATAATTATTTATGACATAGGAGGAGGCCACTGGGTCTGTGCTGGCTCTCAGCAGGGCTATCCCATCTGTCCTCTTCTTTCTCTTCTCCTTACTTTCCATGTATTTTTTTTATTAGCTTAATGTAAAGGAACCCTTAGGAGGCACTGATCATATTATGATTGAATCCCACGGAAGAAGTAGTTCTTAGATAGCAAGGGTAGGGAACCGTGGCTGACAAGGGAAGTTAGGACTGCATAAAAGCATAAAAGCCAAGGAAAGGGCATATAAGTTAGCAGAAGTGACTGTCAAATTGGATGATTGGAAAGTCCAAAAAAAAGCTATAAGAAGGATAAAGTTTAAATATGACGGCAAACTCGCTGATAATATAAAGCAGGGTACTAAAAGTTTTTTCAGTCATATAAAGAGTGAAAGGGTGGTGAGAGTTGATACTGGACCACTGGAAAATGATGCTGGTGGGGCAGTAATGGGGGGGACAAAGAAATGGCAGATGAACTTAATAGGTACTTTGCTTCAGTCTTTGCTGTGGAAGGCACTAGCTGTATGCCAGAGGTCCATGGAGTGTCAAGGAACAGGAGTGAGTGCCATTGCTATTACAAAGGAAAAAGTGCAAGCTGAAAGGTCTTAAGATGGCTAAGTCATCTGGACCAGATGGTCTCCATCCCAGAGTCCTGAAGGAGGTTGCTGAAGAGATAACGGATGCATTGGTCATGATCTTTCAAGAATCACTTGATTCTGGCATGGTCCCAGAGGACTGGAAAATTGGAGATGTCACTCCACTCTTTAAGAAGGGAGGAAGACTAAAGAGAGGAAATTGTAGCCCAGTTAGCCTAACCTCAGTGGTTGGAAAAATGCTGGAGTCCATTATTAAGGATGAGGTCGGAGTACTTGGAGACTAATGATAAAATAAGTGAAATTCAGCATGGTATCTTTGAAGGGAAATCCTGCCAGACAAATCTGTTAGAATTCTTCAAGAAAGTAACAGGCAGGGTGGACAAAGGAGAGGCCATGGATGTCATTTACTTAGATTTTCAGAAAGCATTTGAAAAGGTGCCTCAGGTAAGGCTGCTTAACAAGATAAAATCCTATGGTGTTACAGGAAATATACCGACATGGATAGAGGACTGGCTGACAGGCAGGAGGCAGCAAGTGGGAATAAAGGGGACCTTTACTAGTTGGCTACCAGTGATTTGTTGTGTTCCGAAGGGGTCAGTACTGGGACTGCTAATTTTCACATTGTTTGTCAGTGATTTAGTTCGTAAAGTTCATGGCTTTGTGGCAAAGTTTTGCAGATGATATGAAGGGGTAGGTGAAGGGGTAGGTAGTGCTGAGGAAGCAATGCGATTGTAGTAGGACTTAGATTGAAAGAATGTGCCAAAAAATGGCAGATGGAATTCGGTGTTGAGAAACGTATGATGATGAATTTTGGTAAAAGGAACAATAGTGCAGACTATTATCTAAATGGGAGAAACTTCAAACATCAGAGGTGCAAAAGGACTTGAGAGTCCTCATGCAAGACTCCCAGAAAGTTAATTCACAGGTTGAGTCTGTGGTAAAGAAGGCAAATGTAATGTTGGCATTCATTTCAAGGGGAATAGAAAATAAAAACAATGAGATAATGCTCACCAGTGAGACCCCACTTGGAGCATTGTCAATAGTTTGGGGCCCTTTATCTCAGAAAAGATCTATTGTCATTGGAGAAAATGCAGAGGAGGTTCACAAGGATGATTTCAGGAATGAAGGGGTTAACATATGAGGAACTTTTGGCAGCTTTGGACCTATACTCACTGGAATTCAGAAGAATGCATGGGGACCTCATTGAAACCTGCCGAATGTTGAAAAGACTAGATAATTTAGCTGTGGAGAGGGTGTTTCCTGTGGTGGGGGTATCCAGACCTAGAGGGCATAGCCTCAAAATTGAGGGGTGACTTTTTAGAACAGAAGTAAGGAGAAATTTTTTTTAACCAAAGAGTGTTAAATCTGTGGAATGCTCTGGCACAGACTGGTGGAGGTCAAGTCTGGGTATTTTTAAAGTGGAGGTTGATGCCTGATTGGTTGGGGCATCAAGGGATATTAGTGAGAAGACAGGTGTATTGGGTTGAATGGGATCTGGGATCAGCCATGGTGAAATGGCAGAGCAACTCGTGGGCTGCTTTATGTCTCATAGATTTGTAACTTAGTCTGCGCTCTTCGACACCCTTTGATTCTCTTAACATTCATCCACACTAAGGAATAACTTAAATCATCAGTAATCCTATTAGTCACCTTTGGAATGTGGGAAGACATTAAAGCACATGGCAAAAATTCATGTGACCAGTGAGAGAACATGTAGACTCCACAAAAAACATGCGTGAATTCAAAGTTAAAAGTAAATATGTTATCAAAGTACATATATGTCACTAAATACTACCCTGAGATTCATTTTCTTGTATGCATTCACAGTAAATAAAAAGGAACAGTAGAATCATTGAAAAATTACACACAGTCAGAAAAACAACCAATGTGCCAAAGACAACAGATTGTGCAAATACAAAAAGAAAAAAACCGAATGTAATAATAAATAATATTGAGAACGTGAGTTGTAGAGTCCTTGAAAATTAGACCATAGGTTGTGGAATCAGTTCAGTATTGGTTGGCATGAGTGAAGCTCTCCACTCTAGCTCAGGGACCTGAAGGTTGAAGGGTTAAGGGGATCGTTTAGCTGTGGAGCAATGTACTGTTCCATCCCCTGCCTGCCTAATTAAATGGGTGCTGATTATACTCTTGATAAATTTTAACTGAACTCTTGGGATAAAAACAAATTGATCCTTTCCAAATATATTACCCATAGTGATATTTGAAGTTAAATTGGGAACTCAATAGAAGAGATGTATTTATTTACAGGGTATAAGTGTAAAGTGACTGGAAACAGGGACTTGAATGCACGTTTGAATAAATCTTTGAAGCTTTTAGGCAGGTGAAGAAAATTGAATCAAATAATAGAGGCATTGAATGTAAGTGAGTATGTAATGATATACTGTTAAAATGTACTAAGGGTATAATGAAAGTACTTTCCATTCAGTTCTAGTTACTGCAGTTTATCATAAAAATTCACAACTCAGAAATAAGCGATTCAACACATCATGTTTGTGTCAGTTGAGCATTAGCCTTTCTACCTAATCCCACTTCCAGTACGAGGTACTTGGCATTTCAAGTAAACGTGATGAGGGTTTCTGCTACCCATTAATGCAGTAAGCGCATATCACTATCAGTTTCCAAGTAGAGAAAAGAATATTTCCTCTTTTCTCCACCAATTGCATTAACTGTTTCCTGGCTTTTGACCCCATGGCCAAAGGAGATGGTTCCTCCCAATTTACTCTATCTGGACCCATTGTAATTAAATATACCTCATTCAAATCTGCCCAGTCTTCTTCCTTTTTTTACTCCTCCACCAACAGATTTTTGAGTGGCCAATGAACATTATTTCATTATTTCTTTTGCACTTTTTATTTATTTCATAGTTTGTAGTAATTTTGTTTGTGCACCATACCTTTGCCACAAAAACAACAAACTTCATGTCTTATAAGACAATGATAATAAATTTAATTCTTTCCAAAACTGAATTTGATCAGAACTTAAAAGAAAAATTATTTTGCAATGTTGAAGGAACTTGGGGAATCCTTTTAAATGTGTTCCATGTGGAGAATTAGAATTGACTTGGCTGAGTGCCCACATATTTTGCTTTTGAAATCTATGGTTAAAATTACTTCATATAAAAGTACTGTAAGTCACATTTCTATTTTAATAAATAGCTTATATTAACCAGTATTGTTTACAGTATGTGTTTACCACTTGAAACACCCAATTCAGTGAATTCAGATATTGCAAATATAAATTTTATCTATAGCTACCCTTTTTTTTACTTTTTACTTTGTTGTAGAACTTCTTAGAT